>NC_029777.3:75401823-75406778 GCF_000817695.3 Arachis duranensis
TCCTGTAATTCCTTGAGAAGACGACCCAAGGTTTGAATACTTCGGTTTATAAATTTTATTGGGTTTGTTACTTGTGACAATCAAAACGTTTGTAAGAAAGGTTGATTGCTTGGTTTAGTAACTATACTTACAACGAGAGTTTACTATAACTTCTAAACTATCAATCTTCAGTTTCTTTCAAAATGGCGCCGTTGCCGGGAAATTGCAAACGTGTGCCTTATTATTCGTTATTGTAAATATTTTTCAAAAAAAAAATCTTTCAAAAATTATATCTTTTTCAAAATACTTTCTTTTTGTTAGTTTCTATTTTTATTTTCTTCTACTACTATGAACTCTCACCCCTTTGGCTATGAGTCTGGTTACAACTATGTTGCAGGAAGAGGAGATTATATGTTGCAGGTAGAGGATATTACAATGAGAACAGGCATCGAGGTTGGAACAATCAAAGATGGGAGGAGCCACAAGGATTTAATCAACCCTCATGGCAACAACCATCTCCAATGGACTATCAACAACCGTTCTGTGATTCATATCAAGGCAATGGCTATGGTGAGCATTCTTCTGATTATCAACAACCACCACCATATGCCTATGAGCCCCCTCAACATAGCTTGGGACTACCATACTCACGAGCCCCTTACCACCAAACACCCTCATACGATCCTAACCCGTACCCACCATACCAACCACCTTATGAGCCAAATGAACCATACATAGAACCACCACCTCAATATACACCATCTCCTTATCATTATCAAGATGAACTACCTTTCTACCATGAACCCCTTCTCCCAACAAATGAACCCTCCTATCCACCCCAAACCTCCATGGAGAAAGAATTTACCGATCTAAACTCTACTATACAAGCTCTCGCTGCCCAAATCAGACCACCAAATACCTTCAACAATCAACCCTCAAGCTCTAGTGCACTTCCTTTTCAACCACATAATGATCCACCCATCCCATCACCACCATCCATGGAAGAGCACCCACATCCATCAATCCAAGAGCAAGATGATCCCAATGACGCTATTGATATGGACCAAGAGAGAGAGGATCATCTTCGCGAATCCATACTTCATAAGGAGCTAGAGGACGCACTAAAGGCGAAGGTAGGAGAGACCCTTGAAGATGAAGGAGTATTTGAAGGGAGTTGTCATAGAAAGGTAATCATCAAGGAGGAACAAGAGTCAAGGGATCATTTTTCGAAAATAGTAGATCAATTTCATGAAACCCTTCATCAATTGGAGCAAGCAATAAAGCAATTAGCCTCCCGACGTTTGATGAGCGGATAATTTATACGCTTTTTGGCATTGTTCTTAAGTAGTTTTTAGCATGATCTAGTTACTTTTAGGGATGTTTTCATTAGTTTTTATGCTAAATTCACATTTTTGGACTTTACCATGAGTTTGTGTATTTTTCTGTCATTTCAGGTAATTTCTGGCTAAAATTGAGGGACCTGAGCAAAACTCTGATAAGGAGGCTGACAAAGGACTGCTGGTGCTGTTGGAATCTGACCTCCCTACACTCGAAATGGATTTTCTGGAGCTACAGAATTCCAAATGGCGCGTTCTCAATGGCGTTGGAAAGTAGACATCCAGAGCTTTCCAGCAATATATAATAGTTCATACTTTATTCGTGATTAGATGACGTAAACTGGCGCTCAACGCCAGTTCCATGTTGCTGTCTGGAGTCAAGCGCCAGAAACACGTCACGAACCAGAGTTGAACGCCCAAAACATGTTACAACTTGACGTTCAACTCCAAAAGAAGCCTCAGCTCGTGGATAGATCAAGCTCAGCCCAAACATACACCAAATGGGCTTTGGAAGTAGATTTATGCATCAATTACTTACTCCTGTAAACCCTAGTAGCTAGTTTAAGTATAAATAGGATAGTTTACTATTGTATTAGACATATGGGGATTGTATTATTCAATCTTGGGACGTTTAGTTCTCAGATCATGGGGGCTGGCCATTCGGCCATGCCTGAACCTTTCACTTATGTATTTTCAACGGTGGAGTTTCTACACACCATAGATTAAGGGTGTGGAGCTCTGCTGTACCTCAAGTTTCAATGCAATTACTATTATTTTCTATCCAATTCGATTTATTCCAGTTCTAAGATATTCGTTGCACTTCAACTTGATGAATGTTATGATCCGTGACACTCATCAACATTCTCACCTATGAATGCGCGTGACTGACAACCACTTCTGTTCTACCTTAGGCCGGGCGCATATCTCTTGGATTCCTTAATCAGGATCTTCGTGGTATAAGCTAGAATTGATGGCGGCATTCATGGGAATCCGGAAAGTCTAACCTTGTCTGTAGTATTTCGAGTAGGATTCTGGGATTGAATGACTGTGACGAGCTTCAAACTCCTGAAGGCTGGGCGTTAGTGACAGACGCAAAAGAATCACTGAATTCTACTCCAACCTGATTGAGAACCGACAGATGATTAGCCGTGCTGTGCTGATTGAGAACCAACAGATGATTAGCTATGTTGTGACAGAGCATTTGGACCATTTTTACTGAGAGGATGGGATGTAGCCATTGACAACAGTGATGCCCTACATACAGCTTGCCATAGAAGGGAGTGATAAAATTGGATAAAAGCAGTAGGAAAGCAGAGATTCAACAGGGACAAGCATCTCCATACGCTTATCTGAAATTTCAACCATTAATTTACATAAGTATTTCTATCCTTTATTATTTAAGCAAGTATCTCTTTATATTTCCCATAATCAATTATTATCTGCCTGACTGAGATTTATAAGATGACCATAGCTTGCTTCATACCAACAATCTCTGTGGGATTGACCCTTACTCACGTAAGGTATTACTTGGACGACCCAGTACACTTGCTGGTTAGTTGTGCGGAGTTGTGATAAAGTGTGATTCACGTTTGAGAGCACCAAGTCTTTGGAGCCATTATTGATGATCACAATTTCGTCCACCAAGTTTTTGGCGCCGTTGCCGGGGATTATTCGAGTATGGACAACTGACGGTTCATCTTTTTGCTCAGATTAGGTACTTTTCTTTTCAAAAAGTTTTTTAAAATTTTTTTTTCTATTTTTTGTTTTTACAAAAAAATAATTTTTGAAAAATATAATAAAAATACAAAAAAATCATAAAATTATAAAAATAAAAAATATTTTGTGTTTCTTGTTTAAGTCTTGAGTCAACTTTTAAGTTTGGTGTCAATTGCATGCTTTAAATTTTTTTTTTTGCATTTTTTGAAAATTCATGCATTCATGATGTTCTTCATGATCTTCAAGTTGTTCTTGACAAGTCTTCTTGTTTGATCTTGATGTTTTCTTGTTTTGTGTTGTTTGTTGTTTTTCATATACATTTTTCGTTTGTTAGAGTCCATGCATTCTAAGTTTGGTGTCTTGCATGTTTTCTTTGCATCAAAAATTTTTCAAAATTATGTTCTTGATGTTCATCATGATCGTCAAAGTGTTCTTGTTGTTCATCTTGACATTCATAGTGTTCTTGCATGCATCATGTGTTTTGATCCAAAATTTTCATGTTTTGGATCATTTTTATGTTTTTCTCTCTCATCATAAAAAAATTTCAAAAATCAAAGAAATATCTTTTCCTTAATTTTCTCATAATTTTCGAAAATTTGAGTTGACTTAGTCAAAAATTTTTAAAATTAGTTGTTTCTTACAAGTCAAGTCAAATTTTCAATTTTAAAAATCTTATCTTTTTATAACTTGTTCAAAAATTAAAACTTTTTCATTTTTCTTATTAATTTTCGAAAATTCTTTAAAAATATTTTTCAAAATCTTTTTCTTAACTTTATTTCAAATTTTCGAAAATTATGCTAACAATTAATATGATTGATTCAAAAATTTGAAGTTTGTTACTTTCTTGTTAAGAAAGGTTCAATCTTTAAATTCTAGAATCTTATCTTTTAATTTCTTGTTAGTTAAGTAATTAATTTTAATAGAATCTTATCTTGTAGTTTCTTGTTAGTGAAGTAAGTAATTTTAAATTTAAAAATTAAATCTTTTTCAAACATATCTTATAATATCTTTTTCAAAATTTTATCTTTTTCAAAAATTTAATTTCAAAATATCTTATCTAACTTCTTATCTTCTTATCTTTTCAAATTTTTTTTTCAACTAACTATTTGACTTTTTGTTTGTTTCTTATCTTTTTCAAAACCACCTAACTACTTCTCTCTCTCTAATTTTTGAAAATATCTCATCCTTTTTCAAAATTCTTTTTAAATTAACTAATTGTTTTAAATTTTAATTTTAATTATATCTTATCTTTAATTTTCGAAAATCATTAACTACTTTTTCAAAATTATTTTCGAATTCTCCCTCTCTTCTCGTCTTCTATTTATTTATTTATTTACTAACACTTCTCTTCACCTCTTTTCATCTTACTAACACTTCTCTTCACCTCTCTTCATCTCAAATCACTACCCCTACCTATTCATTCTTCTTCACTCCTATTCCCTTTCTTTCTCTACTAGCATAAAGGAATCCTCTATGTCTGAATCTCTATACTGTGACATAGAGGATTCCTCTTTTTTTTCCTTGTTCTCTTCTTCCCTATATGAGCAGGAACAAGGAAAAAGGCATTCTTGTTGAAGCTGATCCTGAACCTGAAAGGACTCTGAAGAGAAAATTAAGAGAAGCTAAATTACAACAATCCATAGACAACCTTTCTGAAAATTTCGAACAAGAAAAGGAGATGGCAGCCGAACCCAACAACAATAATGCAAGGAGGATGCTTGGTGATTTTACGCCATAAACACGTCACGAACCGGAGTTGAACGCCCAAAACACGTTACTACTTGGCTTTCAACTCCAAAAGAAGCCTCAGCTCGTGGATAGATCAAGCTCGGCCCAAACACACACCAAGTGGGCCCCGGAAGTGGATTTATGCATCAATTACTTACTCATGTAAACCCTAGTAGCTAGTCTAGTATAAATAGG
>NC_029777.3:75406783-75407170 GCF_000817695.3 Arachis duranensis
ACAGATTTGTGAGACTGTAAAGATGAATGGAGTAGATCCTGAAGTCTACAAGCTCATGCTTTTTCCTTTTGCTGTAAGAGACAGAGCTAGAACATGGTTGGACTCACAACCTAAAGATAGCCTGGACTCTTGGGATAAGCTGGTCATGGCCTTCTTGGATAAATTCTTTCCTCCTCAAAAGTTGAGCAAGCTTAGAGTGGATGTTCAGACCTGGTGGACGAAATTGTGATTCCCTTTTTTCTTGTAATTGGATTTATAAAAGATGTATACTCTGAGGGCATTGTTTATTTTCTTCACAACTCCGTTCAACTAACCAGCAAGTGTACTGGGTCGTCCAAGTAATAAACCTTACGTGAGTAAGGGTCGAATCCACAGAGATTGTTGGTA
>NC_029777.3:75411370-75412021 GCF_000817695.3 Arachis duranensis
CTCATCATATTCATCATGTTCTTGGGTACGAATGAATATCTTGGAATAAGAATAAAAGAGAATTGAATAGAAGAATATAGAATTTCATTAATACTTGAGGTACAGCAGAGCTCCACACCCTTAATCTATGGTGTGCAGAAACTCCACCGTTGAAAATACATAAGCAAAGAGTTCAGGCATGGCCGAATGGCCAGCCCTCTCCTAACGTGATCAATGATCCCCTAAGATTAAGAATAAAACAAAACTGAGATCAAAGATGTCTAATACAATAGATAAATGTCCTATATATACTAGACTAGCTACTAGGGTTTACATGAGTAAGTAATTGATGCATAAATCCACTTCCGGGGCCCACTTGGTGTGTGCTTGGGCTGAGCTTGATCATTCCACGAGCTAAGGCAGTTTCTGGCGTTGAACTCTGAGTTATGACGTGTTTTGGGCGTTCAACTCCAGATCATGACGTTTTTCTGGCGTTTAACTCCAGACAGCAGCGTGTACTTGGCGTTTAACGCCAAGTTACGTCGTCAATCTTCGAATAAAGTATGGACTATTATATATTGCTGGAAAGCCCTGGATGTCTACTTTCCAACGCCGTTGAGAGCGTGCCAATTGGAGTTCTGTAGCTCCAGAAAATCCATTTTGAGTGCAGGG
>NC_029777.3:75412121-75413084 GCF_000817695.3 Arachis duranensis
GGAGGTAGCCATTGACAACGGTGAAACCCTACATACAGCTTGCCATGGAAGGAGACCTGCGTGTTTGAAGAAGAAGACAGTAGGAAAGCAGAGATTCAGATGATGGAGCATCTCCAAAACCTCAACCTATTCTCCATTACTGCAAAACAAGTAATCATTTCATGTTCTTTTGCTTTTCACAATCAATCCTGAAAATTTCTGACATCCTGACTAAGATTTACAAGATAACCATAGCTTGCTTCAAGCCGACAATCTCCGTGGGATCGACCCTTGCTCACGCAAGGTATTACTTGGACGACCCAGTGCACTTGCTGGTTAGTTGTGCGGAGTTGCAAAAGTGTGATTGCAATTTCGTGCACCAATCGACCCTTACTCGCGTAAGGTTTATTACTTGGATGACCCAGTACACTTGCTGGTTAGTTGTGCGAAGTTGTGTTTATGCCATGGTATTGAACACCAAGTTTTTGGATTCATTACCGGGGATTATTTGATTTGTGAAAAGTATTGATCACAATTTCGTGCTACCAAAGACCTCCTGGGACGTCTCTCAAGCAAGAAGGAGTTCCCCATTGAGGACCTAAAGGAATCTGAGGCTCATATAGAGACCATAGAGATTCCACTAAATCTCCTTCTACCATTCATGAGCTCCGAAGACTATTCTTCCTCAGAAGAGGATGAAGTTATGACTGGAGAGCAAGTTGCTCAATATCTAGGAGCTATCATGAAGCTGAATGCCAAGTTGTTTGGTAATGAGACTTGGGAAGGTGAACCTCCCTTGCTCATTAGTGAACTAGATACATGGGTTCAGCAAACTCTACCTCAAAAGAAACAAGATCCTGAGAAATTCTTAATACCCTGTACCATAGGCACCATGACCTTTGAAAAAGCTCTGTGTGACCTGGGGTCAGGCATAAATCTTATGCCACTCTCTATAATAGAGAAACTAGGGATCATTGAGGTACA
>NC_029777.3:75415736-75420360 GCF_000817695.3 Arachis duranensis
AAGGATCCAAGGCTTTGAGCATCAATGGATAGGAGGGCCCAAGGAAATCAAATCCAGGCCTAAGAGGCTAAATCAAGCTGTCCCTAACCATGTGCTTGTGTCATGCAGGTCCAAGTGAAAAGCTTGAGACTGAGGGGTTAAAGTCGTGATCCAAAGTAAAAAGAGTGTGTTTAAGAGCTCTGGACACCTCTAACTGGGGACTCTAGCAAAGCTGAGTCACAATCTGAAAAGGTTCACCCAGTCATGTGTCTGTGGCATTTATGTATCCGGTGGTAATACTGGAAAACAAAATGCTTAGGGCCACGGCCAAGACTCATAAAAGTAGCTGTGTTCAAGAATCAACATACTTAACTAGGAGAATCAATAACACTATCCGAAATTCTAAATTCCTAGAGAAGCCAATCATTCTAAACTTCAAAGGAAAAAGTGAGATGCCAAAATTGTTCAGAAGCAAAAAGCTACAAGTCCCGCTCATCTAATTAGAGTTAATATTCATTGATATTTTGGAATTTATAGTATATTCTCTTCTTTTTATCCTAATTGATTTTCAATTGCTTGGGGACAAGCAACAATTTAAGTTTGGTGTTGTGATGAGTGGATAATTTATACGATTTTTGGCATTGTTCTTAAGTAGTTTTTAGCATGATCTAGTTACTTTTAGGGATGTTTTCATTAGTTTTTATGCTAAATTCACATTTTTGGACTTTACCATGGGTTTGTGTGTTTTTATGTGATTTCAGGTAATTTCTGGCTGAAATTGAGGGACCTGAACAAAACTCTGATAAGGAGGCTGACAAAGGACTGCTGATGCTGTTGGAATCTGACCTCCCTACACTCGAAATAAATTTCTGGAGCTACAAAACTCCAAATGGCGCACTCTCAACGGCGTTGGAAAGTAGACATCCAGAGCTTTCCAGAAATATATAATAGTCCATACTTTATTCGGATTAGACGACGTAAACTGGCGCTCAACGCCAGTTCCATGTTGCTGTCTGGAGTCAAGCACCAGAAACACGTCACGAACCGGAGTTGAACACCCAAAACACGTTACAACTTGGCGTTCAACTCCAAAAGAAGCCTCAGCTCGTGGATAGATCAAGCTCAGCCCAAACATACACCAAGTGGGCCCTGGAAGTGGATTTATGCATCAATTACTTACTCCTGTAAACCATAGTAGCTAGTTTAAGTATAAATAGGATAGTTTACTATTGTATTAGACATCTGGGGATTGTATTATTCAATCTTGGGACGTTTAGTTCTCAGATCATGGGGGCTGGCCATTCGGCCATGCCTGAACCTTTCACTTATATATTTTTAACGGTGGAGTTTCTACACACCATAGATTAAGGGTGTGGAGCTCTGCTGTACCTCAAGTTTCAATGCAATTACTATTATTTTCTATCCAATTCGATTTATTCTTGTTCTAAGATATTCGTTGCACTTCAACTTGATGAATGTGATGATCCATGACACTCATCAACATTCTCACCAATGAACGCGCGTGACTGACAACCACTTCCGTTCTACCTTAGGCCGGGCGCATATCTCTTGGATTCCTTAATCAGAATCTTCGTGGTATAAGCTAGAATTGATGGCGGCATTCATGGGAATCCGGAAAGTCTAACCTTGCCTGTTGTATTTCGAGTAGGATTCTGGAATTGAATGACTGTGACGAGCTTCAAACTCCTGAAGGCTGGGCATTAGTGACAGACGCAAAAGAATCACTGGATTCTACTCCAACCTGATTGAGAACCGACAGATGATTAGCCGTGCTGTGACAGAGCATTTGGACCATTTTCCCTGAGAGGATGGGATGTAGCCATTGACAACGGTGATGCCCTACATACATCTTGCCATAGAAGGGAGTGATAAAATTGGATAAAAGTAGTAGGAAAGCAGAGATTCAACAGGGACAAGCATCTCCATACGCTTATCTGAAATTCCAACCATTAATTTACATAAGTATTTCTATCCTTTATTTTTTAAGCAAGTATCTCTTTATATTTCCCATAATCAATTATTATCTGTCTGACTGAGATTTATAAGATGACCATAGCTTGCTTCATACCAACAATCTCTGTGGGATCGACCCTTACTCACGTAAGGTATTACTTGGATGACCCAGTACACTTGCTGGTTAGTTGTGCGGAGTTGTGATAAAGTGTGATTCACGTTTGAGAGCACCAAGTCTTTGGAGCCATTATTGATGATCACAATTTCGTCCACCAATGTTCGAACACTCAAGGAACCCCCATGGCTTCATGTGGATAATCTAATGAAGAACGTAGCATGAAGGAGACATTAGAAACTCCAATGGACAGTAAGGAGCATGAATTTGTACTGGAACAAGTGGAGGAAGCCGGGATTATTGAAGAAGAAGAAGAAGTGGTTGAAGACTTAGGAGATGTTGAACCTCCATTGGAAAGTCCATTCATAAAGCCTCCTTCCAAGGAGTTTGAATTTAATGTTGAGGAGGGTGTACAACCTCCAAGGCATGTCATGGTTGAAGACTTGGAAGAGGTTAATCGAGAGATGGAGATTCAAGAAGAAGAGGCACAACCTCCCATGCCCTTGGTGAGCAATAAAGAAGAGATTAAATTGGAAGAAAGCTACCAAGAGGAAGAGGTTGAAATTGAAGAAGCTTGCAAAGAGGTGGAAGATGTCAAAGAAGAGCACAAGGGAGTGGAGCTTGCACGTTCATTCAAAACACCTCCCCCTAAGTTGCCATCATCCTTCACAACATTCAAGTGGGTAAAATTCATATCCCTTAGCTTTCTAATTCCACTTGAATATGGGTTACTGGAGACGGATGGACAAGTTAGAGCTCTTTGTGGCATAACGAGAAAAAGGAAGATGGTCAGTGGTGAGAATTGTCCTACAAAGTTCATTATGGTTGGAAGCTTTAAGTTTAAACGCAAAGGTTGGTATAGAGCTCAATTGAATGGGTCTAGGAAGTTTTTTGGACGCTTCAGTGAGAATTCAAACGATGAACCACCCGGATGGAACAATATTGCTCAACAAGAAGACGGGTGCAACAACAAGATTTGGGATCCTGGAATCTGCTCTGACATTTGTCACCCCGGGAGCCTAAGAATCTGTTTGAAGCTTCTTAAGGGCTTTACATGCTTAGTTTGGGACCCCGGAGGTTACTGGAGATACAAAACACTTGTGGAGATTTCTGGATGAGTTCAAACACAAGCCACCATAACAGGGAGCTCACCAAATGTCCAACTTATTAAGGACTTTAACTAAAAGTGCTAGGAGGGAGACAACCCACCATGGTATGATCGTTCCTTTTTCATTTTTATTTAGTTGTATTTGTTTTCAAGTTTTTCATTGAACCTAGAATTACTCATAACATTCATATCATTTTGCATTCTGCATACTGCATATTAAAAAAAATGCCACGCGACGCGTCCGCGTCGAAAGGAGAGGGGAGAAAATAAAAACGAATAGAGAGTCACGCTAGAGAGTGGCTGGAGGCGTGCCAGTGGCCCAAATCGTCCCACGCGACCGCGTCGCTGACGCGTCCGCGTCGCATGGGAATAATGGCCTCCCACGCGATCGCGTGCCCCACGCGGCCGTGTGCCCTGATTTTAGACGTAAAAAGGGTGCACAACGAATTATTGTGTGAGAGTGGTGCTGGATTGGTGCTAGACGCACAACCTCTATCACGCGACCGCGTTGCCGACGCGTCCGCGTCATGCCTTTCTGGAGCCCACTCATGCGATCGCATGCCCCATGTGATCGCGTCACCCAAAATTTGGCAAAATAAGATTTTGAACAGAGAGTTGTGCGAGCGCGAGGTTGCCCTCGCGCCAGTAGCATAACCTGAGTCACGCGTCCGCGTGACCGACGCGACCGCATCGATTAATTTATGCGCAAGTTGCGTGACCGCGTCCCCCACGCGTCCGCGTCGCTTGCGCCGCACAACTTTTCCAACGCAGCCAAATATCTTATCTTTTCTTCCCTATATCTAATTCTTTTCTTCCTTTCTTATTTCTTTTCTTTTTTCTTCTACCTTTTCTTACTTTCTTCTTCTCATCCCTCTTCACTTCTATTTAATTTATTTGCATAGTTTCATTCATTGCATTATTTTTATTGGTGTTAGAAATTTATTTATTTTGCTTGTGGGTTATTCAAAGAATTGTTTGACAATTATATATTATTTTTATAGGGTTTCTTGCATGTTCTAATTAATATTTTCAATAACATATTCACCATGCATGCTAAGTGTTTGTGAAAAAGCCCGTATGGCATTGTGCATTATTTTAAATTATTCTCTTCTACTATTCCATGCTTGTTTTTCACAAATTTTCTTTACTATTTTATTAATTAAATATAATTGTCAATACAAACGTTATTGTTAGTTTCTCACGACTAACAATACATTAAATCTTTTGATGCTTGATCTATGCTACTCATGCCCTTGCCGGCATGCTAATAAACATCTTGCATCCAATACTCCCCATGCCTTGCTATATTTCCATCGATGAACTGATCACATGGAATCGCGACCATGTCGTTCATTCACTATTTTTTACTTGGCATAATTATCACTCGTACCGTCCTCCTCTTTGCTCCATTCCTTTGACTTCATGTCCCTTTCTCTTCTCCCTTTTTT
>NC_029777.3:75420522-75421624 GCF_000817695.3 Arachis duranensis
AATAAAACTTTTTGAAAAACTTGTTTGAAGAAATATTATTTTGGAACATAGTTTAGAGCTCGAACACACAAAACCAGTGAGATTTTGAGCCTATTTTATTGGTTGCATTTTATCAACCAATATTTTATTTTTGGTGTGTGTTTCTCTCTCTAAAATTGTGATCTTTGTCTTGCTTAATTCTATATTTCCATTATTTGATGTATGCATGCACTTATATGATTGAGGCCTTGTTTCACTGAGCTTACATACCCTTATGGCCTTACCTTTTATTATCCTTTGCAAACCCATGTTGAGCCTATTTTGCCCATTGTTCTTTACTTTAGCTCATCACTAACTCTAAGCGGAAAACAATAATGTCCCTAATTTGAATCCTTGATTAGCTTAGACTAGTGAGAATGCTCATGAATTAAGTGTGGGAAAAAGTGGGTTTGGAAACGTTTGGTTTTGGGAATTGAGTATGTTAGACTTTGTGTGAAAATATGAAAAATGTTAAGAACATGTTTATGCATTCAAAACCTTAATCATATGCATTGAGAAGAATAATAATAAAAAAAGCAAGTAATAAAAGGGGACAAAATGCCCAAAAGTAAGTGTTGGTATCAATGCATATGTACTAAACTCAATTTTAGGATGCATGAACATGTAGTAAACACAGTTAATGGGAAGTTAGATTTTGTATTTTTATTAAATGAATTGTCTTAAGTTAGGTGAAAAGTTTATGTTAATTAAGGATTCAGATTTTAGTCCACTTGGCCAAATACAATCCTACCTTGACCCTAACCCCATTACAACCCTTAAAAGACCTCTTGATTTGTGTATTGGTGCAATTAATTCTTGTTGATTGTTAGATGAAGAGCAAGCTATAGAAAGCAAGATTAGTAGAGAATTGAGAGAATTGACCCTAGACACTTGAGAGTTACAATGATATACACTACTAGTAAGGGTTCAGTACTTAATTCTATGTTCCCTGCTTTCATGAGCTATCTTCTTCTTACAAGTTACTTATATTGTATTTTGTGATTTGAATTAGTGAAATCCAGTTCATATTTATTCTTGAAAGATTTATTTACTTTTTCACCAAGTAGGTAGAAACATTTTGCAT
>NC_029777.3:75421749-75431885 GCF_000817695.3 Arachis duranensis
ACATGCTAATGTTTAAGTGTGGGGAGGTTGATAAACCACTATTTTATGGTTTACAATGTGTTTAATTGTGTGGTTTTATCACGGTCTTTACCCACTTATTCATATAATTAGCATGCATTTATATTTCCTTCCTAAAAGTATTACATGATTAAAAACATGCTTCTTTGGTCTTAATTTAGCTAATCTTAATCCTCTCTTATTACCATTTGATGCCTTGATCTGTGTGTTAAGTGTTTCAGGATTTATAGGGCATGAATGAGTGAGAGATTGGGAAGGAAGCTTGCAAAAATGGAAGGAACACAAGAAATTGATGAGATGACCAGCGAGAAGTGACGCGTACGCGTCAGCGATGCGACTGCGCGGAAGAAAGGAATTCGCAGTGACGCGGCCGCATGGCTCACGCGACCGCGCAGATTGGAAAGCACAAGTGACGCGGAAGCGTGGACGACGTGAACGCGTGGCAGGGAAAAACGCGAATGACGCGTCTGCATGGATGACGCGATCGCGTGACGTGCGCAATCTGCAGAATTACAAAAGTCGCTGGCAGAGATTCTGGGCCGCATTTCAACCCAGTTTTTGGCCCAGAAACACAGATTAAAGTCAGGGAACTTGCAGAGACTCATCATGCTCTCATAATTCACTTTTTACAATTTTAGATGTAGTTTTTAGAGAGAGAGGTTCTCTCCCCTCTCTTAGGATTAGGATTAGGATTAGGATTAGGATTAGGATTTTTATTAGGATTATGAATATTTCTTCTGCATCTCAGGTTCAATATTCTTTGCATTTATTTATTTTCAATGTTCCATGTTTGGATTGATTTTCTTATTTAAATATAATTTGAGATATTTTCAGATCTATGATTTGTTTCTTTTATTTATAATATAAATAATTTGGATTTTTTCCTTTTGGCTTTGGTTGAGTAATTGGTGACGCTTGAGCTGTCAAATAAAGCAGTGGTTGAAATTGGGAGTTGCTGATTAATTTGAGTTCCAATAACTCTAGCCCTTTCCAAAGGAAAGACTAGGACTTTAGGTATCAAATTAATTAGTCCACTTGACCTTCCTTTGTTTAGTAAATGTTAACTAAGTGGGATTAAAATCCAATTCTCATCACAATTGATAAGGATAGGACTTTCAGTTCTTGTACCTTGCCAAAGGTTTATTTTCCAGTTATTATTATTTTATTTTACTTGTCATTCAACTAACTTTTTACCTTAATCCAAAACCCCAAAACACACTTTTTCATAACCAATAATAAGAACATACCTCCCTGCAATTCCTTGAGAAGACGACCCGAGATTTAAATACTCGGTTATCAATTTATTTAGGGGTTTGTTACTTTTGACAACCAAAACGTTTGTATGAAAGGACTTTTGTTGGTTTAGAAGCTATACTTGCAAGGGGAATTTATTCTGAATTCTAGACCAAGTAAAAGTTATCTCATCAATGACCAAACGAGAGAGTATGGATTTGCATGCAAGTCAAGGGGGTGACCAGTAGAAAGCCTAGGCCTCCCCTTTCGCCTTCGGCCACGGCCACGGCCATGGCCACGACCGCGACCGCGACCTCTGTCTCTACCAACCATATCCTGTACACATTAAAATAAGCAACTTCTATCTTTTATAAGCTGTAACTTCAAATTATCTATTCGAGATGCACAAAATTCAAGAAGAAAGAAAAGACTGAAAGGAACAAATAAAATGATATAAACAAGCAAGTATATAATTTTAATTCAGCAGAATCAATAAGCATATAAACTTTGAACAAAAGTAAATAGTAAAGTTAATTTTAGAAAAATGAAAGATAGATCAAATATGCGTTTTCTTTTTAGAAAAACAAAAGCTAATAGGACATTGGATTTTACAGTTTATTTTCAGTACTCTTACATTGGATTTTACAGTTTATTTTCAGTACTCTTACATTATTTTTATTTTTGTGTAAATTGCCTTGTGTACTGTTTAGGCCGTTTAGTTGGCATTATAGTGTGAAAAATGAAGCAGAGAATTTGTGACTATAGATCCTAGATTACTTATAAGAACCAAGTATGCTCATAGTTTCATGGCATTGGGTCAAATTGAAATTATCTCTATTTATCTTTTGCCATGGGATTTGTCTTCTTTTAAACTTGCTTGAGCTTCCATTCAAATCGGTTTACCTAAACTAAGATTGCATGTACTTGGTTATAGGTATTTAAAGTATTTGACAAAGAAGTACTTGAAGAAACACAATGTGCATGATTGGCTCAGGGTGATTGCTTCTAACAAAGATAGGAATGTTTATGAACTGAGGTACTTCAACATTGCTGAGAATGAAGGAGAGGAAGAAGATTAAATGTCTACATCGGTTGCAATTAAACAATTTTGATTATCTAAGTGTTGCGCCATTGTTATTGAATTTGGAATAGTTAAATACAAATTTGAAATTAAAGTTCATGTGGTCAATATAATTACAATTGTAACTTTAACATTTAAGACAAAAAGTTTAAGGTAATCAACAACTAACCAGATCATCATAAATTCTAGATGCACAAGCCTTGCAGTGATCATGGCATTAAAATGACATGATTCAACAAAACCATCACACCAAAATTCTAAAAGACATCACTCATTATCCTGTTGACATATTGTAAAAGCAATCTATCAGCAATTTCTAAAAGCAATCCATAATTGTAAACATTTTAATAACTTCACAGCTATTGTATTTGTATCCATGCTCCAGTAATGCCAATGACACACAATATACACTCGAGCAGGAAACACAGTTTTCAACAAATAACAAAATTCACAGCATTTAACTTAGAAAAAAAAAAGACGAAACAAAAAAAAAAAAAAAAAAAAAAAAAAAACACAACACAAAAAATTCAACCCGAAGCAAAGGACCATCAACAATCTAATTCAACCGATCCACTAAAATGGACCAATCTCACCAATCCATAACAAGTTAACTACAGACAACTACTATCTACTAACAATTGAACCCTAAAAAATAATGAAATCGTGAAACCATGCATGACTTTGAACAAAAGAAAATCACAGTTATTATTAATATAAAAAAATGCTGAAACAATTGAAAAACCGTGAAAAGAGCTTAACCTTTTTTTCCCAAGGAGAGAGCTGAACGCGAATGAGGTGAGGGATGCGGCAGTGACGGGTTGAGAGATGAACCGTTTCATGTCCAGTGGGACCAGAACCTGCAGCTGCACCGGCGAGAGCACAACCTGCCGTGGAAGTTTCGGCAGCAGGAGAAAGAGGAGGTGGTGTGGAAGAAGGTGGATGCGGGTTGAACTTTGGGGGAATTGGGTTTCTGAACTTTGGAGGAATTTCGTTTCTAGACGCGGGGGTTATGATTTTTAGTGATAAAAATCGACGACACTTTTGTCAATTTTAATTTTATAAAAAAGCAACATCTATTACGTCTATTTTATATATTAAATTCACACCGTTTATTTCATTTTTAGAAAGCGATTTAGACTCTTCAAATTTATCGACGGTAACGTTGTCAATATTTTAAATAATAAAATAGACGGCGTATGCGTCGATTTTAAAATAAAAGCATTTTCGACTTCTGGTGCGTCGATAATGTGACGATAATAAAAAAAAATTAATGTACCATATAAATATCGACGACGTTGCTGTCGATTTTAATATTTTATTTTTAATTACTTTTTCTTAGTAATATCGACAGCAAGCCGTCAAAAATTATTGACGGCAGAAGTAACCGTCGATTTTTAGCGTTGAAAAAAAAACGCTTTTTCTTGTAGTGAAAGAATCACATCACATGGTTGGTTCCCCTCATAGTCATAAATCATTATAAGACAATCATTCTCACTCCAACAAGTCGGATGCGGCGGTCTTGACCAGACACGAAGATCTCGTTCGAGATCGACCTCCCTGTTTCAGGCATATAAACATATACAGATAAAATTAATTATACAATAGCAAAAAAAAAAAAAAAAAAAAAAAAGAGAGGAATGATTATTGATATTTCATCTAATGAGTTTTTTTAGTGAAACTCAAAAATCAATCGTGTCAAAAAGTTCAACACAAAGATTTGAATATTCAAAGGAGAAAGGAATTAACGTAAAAGCCAAGGCCTCATTATTTGTTATATAAAATGGAAAAATACAGAAACTACTTATCCTGTATCTGATTTCTGCTACTGTTCTCATTCACTCAGAGAGGAAGAGGGTTTAGGACTATGAAGTGTGTCACTGCTCATTCTGGCTCTCCTGAACGATGCAATAGCTCCAAAATACAGCACAATTTGAAGTCAGTTTCAAGTTAATAGAGTCACCTTAAGTTGAGGTTAGTAGGCATTCACTTCACTAGTTATCTACAAAAATAATGAGAAGATTAACTAGCAGTCTTAGTAAGGATATTATTTCTTAAGATTATTTGTTGTCTACCTCTCTCTGCGCTGAAAGCTTATTTGTTATTTGTGTTGGTGCTTGGCCACTGTCTCTTCCTTTTGTCTTCTTTACTCCGCTTTGACCAACACAACATGCTAGTAAGTACGTTTCTATGCTTTCATTTATTTTGTTTTGTATTCAGAATTGGTGTAGGATTATTCCTTGTTTCAAGATTGAATCTTTGTTTGGATGGTTTAGGTAGAGTCAAAGCATGTTTTGCTTTCTTTTTTGTTTTTAAATCTAGGCGAAGATCATTTTCCCCCCACGCTTTCTCTCTCACAAAAGCCACGCGACAGTTGTCCCTGCAGGTGTATTTAATCAAACTTTATATATATTAACAACAATAATTTCTCCATTTTAGTTGGGCAGTTTGAGTGCATTGATTTCTTTTCTTTTTCTTTTTCTTTTTGTTTTTAATTTCTTGTTTGATTGGTTGATAAAGTAATATGCTGGACTGGGGACCATTCTCACAGCTATTCTATAATTTTTGTGCTACAATAGTACTACTATTAGGCTTTGCCTTTTTTGTATTAGTACTACGTTAGTTACCATCCCACTTTGCTATAATCGGATTCATTATTTTGCAATTACTCTTTTTGCAAGGTTGATTATTAACTTGTACAAAAAATGTATGGTTAATGAAGTAAAATTAGTGATAATGAAATTTTAAAAAATGTAACTAATAGTGGTACCTATTAATAGTACTTGATAGATGGTTTTTCAAATAGTTTTTATAATAATATTGTTATTTAATGTATGGTAATTGATTTTATTTTGTTCACTTTTATTTGTCATTTTCTAAGATGTAAGTTCTTACAACACTTGTTGCCTCTATATATAAAAAGAACACTAGTTTGGCTTTTGATTGGATAGGATAATTTTTTTTATTGTTGTTGCTTTGCTCTGTCTTTTTTTTATAATTATTGTGAATTTTTTAATATAATACGAGAATAATATATTTGCTCTCTTTATTTTTTGTCTCTTTTTATCTTATAGAAAAAAATTAATTTACATATATACAACTACTTGAGAAGGAAAAATTCACAAAGCCATTATTACAACCACAAAATTATCATTGAAAGAGGTAATTATAATTTTTTTTATAGTTTCTTTTAGAATAATATTTAAGTATTTGTTTAATATCTAATTTGCACGTACAAAAATAATTTTCTTACATTTAGAATATATATAGACTTTTAATGAACTGTCCGATGAACTATGCATACAAACTATAGCGTTTGGCCAGTAGTGCTTATTCCATACAATCGACCTCTGTTCATACCCTGGGTTGAACTGTCCGACCCGGGATGTTTAAACAACACCAACCGACCTCTTCAGGTCCGAACTATTCGACCTCTTCTCCAAATAGCTCGGCCAAATCACCAGGAGAGCCCAAAAAGGGTCCAAACAGAGGAACACGACCCAAATCCAAAGGCAGTGCAAAGCCTATAGAGATAAGGGCAGTTCCCTTAAAGATAAGATGACTTCACTCAAAGATAAGATAAGATAACTATCTTATCTCCAGAAAGATCATTCCACACTATTATAAATACACTGGAGCACCTAGGTATAACTCATACTCTGATTCTACATAAAATCTGCTTAATACCCTTGCTAACTTAAGCATCGGAGTCTCTTACAGGTACCACCACCCTCCGGTGACAAAGGATCAGCAGCATTGCCAGTCCAACAAGTCGGACACGATAGTTCCTGCCGTCATCTCCGATCAGTACAGAAGATCTCGTCCGAGATCGACCTACAGTTTCAGGTAACCCTCAGAACATTGGCGCCGTTTTCGGGGAACCTGGAAGTCATCCCATCATCATGGCGGATAACCTTGACAACAACCACAACTCTGATTTAGCAAACCGAACGCCACATAAGAATGCGGAGGTTACACTAGATGACACTTCTCAACCTAACAAAGACAAGAACTCCCCAAGCACAGGAGCCATGGAGGCACTTTAGGATCGCCTAAAACAACTTGAAAAGGAGGTCGAGTACAAGCGGGAAGCCGAGAGAGACTTACAAAGAGAAGCTAGGCGACGCTGCGAATTAGAGGACAAGCTCCTGAAGATCGAAGCCGATCTCAAAGCTAAAACTACCCGATCCAACCAAGAGGATAGCTCCCGCAAAGACCAAGACCCATTCACCAACGAGATCATGAAGGCCAAAATCCCAAAAGACTTCAAACCTCTCGACATGACCTTGTACGATGGCACGACAGATTCCAACCATCCTCTCAGCAACTTCGAAGTAGAATGTATCTTACCGACACCTCAGATGCAACTCAGTGCAAAGCCTTCCCAACCATTCTGACAAAAACGGTGATTAAATGGTTTGACAACCTGCCCCCCCCAGGTCCATCTCAAGCTTTGACGACCTAGCAAAAAAGTTTCTAGCCAGATTCTCCATCAAGAAGGACAAAACTAAACACCCCCAAGTCTACTAGGGATCAAACAAGGAGATCAGGAAAATCTTCATAGCTACATGGAAAGATTCAACAAAGCATGTTTGGACATACAAAATCTACCAACAGAAGCAGCCATTATGGGCCTCATCAATGGCCTACGAGAAGGACCTTTTAGTCACTCCATATCGAAAAAATATCCCACATCTCTAAATGAGGTACAAGAACGAGCAGAAAAGTACATAAACATGGAGAAAAACTCCCGATTAGGAGAGACCTCAAAATTCGGACTCTCCTATTCTTCCCAGGATAAGGATAAAGAATCCAAGAAAAAAGAAGACCAGCATGGCGAAAGGATAAAAAAATATCGCAATTACACCCCTCTCCGGGTGTTTCTCGTAGATGTCTATCAAGAAGTATGCCACACAGAAAAGATACCTCCACCTCACCCACTCAAAAGCAAGAAGGGAGGGGAGATCGGACAGAGTACTATGAATACCATCGACTCTACGGAAATCCCACCAACGAATGCTTCGATTTAAAGAATATCATAGAAAAATTGGTAAGAACGGGAAGACTATATCGGTACTTAGCCAACAAATCAGATGAGCCAAGAAAAAGAAGAAGAGAAGAAGAGGTTGGACGAACTGAACGACCACCTCGCACCTTGGAGAGACACGTCCACATGATAGATGGAGGATTTGCAGGAGGGGGAGTCTCCAAATCATCTCGCAAAAGACATCTGAAGGAGATATATCACGTCAAAGAAGGAGAAGGAGCACCCGAACTCCCTACTATCACCTTCACTAAAGAAGACGCAGCTGGTATCATCTCAGGACATGACGATCCCATGGTCATCACTATCATGTTAGCCAATGCTAATCTCCACCGCACGTTGGTAGACCAGGGAAGCTCGATGGACATTCTGTTAAAAATGGCCTTTGACAAACTCGGCCTAGAGGAAAAAGAGCTCAAAGCATATCCAAACAGCCTATTCGGACTGGGAGACGCTCCAATCCAACCACTTGGATATATCTCCCTGCACACCACCTTTGGAAAAGGAAATCGGTCAAGGACACTCAACATAGACTACATCGTGGTTGACGTAGGTACATCCTACAATGCCCTGATTGGTCGGACAACGCTAAATCAGCTTAGCGCAGTAGTCTCGACTCCACATCTATGCATGAAGTTCCCGACCACAGAAGGAATTGCAACAGTAAGAGCAGACCAGAAGACAGCGCACCGCTGGTACAACAAAAGTCTGAATCTCAGAGGCAAAAGAGAAGAAATCCACGCCATTGAGCTCGGGAGAGTTCAAGGACAGGAAGAACTTCGTCCACAACCTAAAGGTGAAACAAAAAAGTTCAAATCGGAGATACTCCAGATAAAATGACCAATATTGGCACAATCCTAAAAGGGGACAAAAAGGAGTCCCTCAAACAGTTCTTACAAAGCAATGTCGACCTCTTTGCTTGGAAGGCCGCAGACATGCCGGGCATAGACCCTAAGTTAATATGCCACAAGCTGGCAGTCTACCTAGGATCTCGGCCAGTACAGTAGAGACGTAGAAAGCTCAGACCAGAACGATCCTAAGCTGTGGAAGAGCAGGTGCAAGCTCTACTGGAGGCAGGATTCATAAGAGAAGTCAAGTACCCACTATGGCTAGCTAACATCGTCTTGGTGAAAAAATCAAATGGGAAGTGGCACATGTGCACCGACTACACTGATCTCAACAAAGCCTGCCCAAAAGATCTTTATCCACTCCCAAGTATCGACGCTCTGGTGGACGCCTCCTCCAGATACAAATACCTCTCGTTTATGGACGCCTATTCGGGATACAATCAAATTCTGATGTACCCACCTGATCAAGAGAAAACCTCATTCTTAACCCCGAAAGAAAACTACTGCTACATCGCCATGCCATTCGGACTCAAAAATGTAGGAGCCACTTATCAAAGATTAATGAATAAGGTCTTCGCAGACCACATCGGGAAAGTCATGGAAGTTTACGTGGACGACATGTTAATAAAGACACAAAGTGAAGAGTCGTTATTGTCCGATCTCACCCAAGTATTTGACACTATAAGAAGGCATGGCATGCGACTTAACCCTGCAAAATGTACTTTCGCAGTAGAAGCTGGCAAATTCTTGGGTTTTATACTCACACAAAGAGGAATTGAGGAAAATTTGGATAAATGACGGGCCATACTCGACATGAAGAGCCCGACTTGTGTCAAAGAGGTACAACAACTCAATGGGAGGTTAGCAGCCTTGTCCAGATTTCTAGCCGAATCGGCAATAAGATCTCTTCCCTTCTACGCTACTCTAAGAAAAGGAAAGAGGTTTGAATGGACAACGAAGTGCGAGCAGGCCTTCCAAGATTTCAAAAAATTCCTAGGACAACCACCTATTCTACTCAGCCATTGGAAGGAGAACCACTTATATTGTACCTCGCAGTGGGAAATCGGGCAGTAGCCTCAGTATTGGTCCGAGAAGATGACAGTGGACAACAACCTAGATACTTGATCAGCAAGGCACTACAAGGGTCCGAACTGAACTATCAAAAAATAGAAAAATTCGCTTATACTCTCATACTAACATCTCGACGACTTCGCCTATATTTCTAAGCCCACACCATCTGGGTTCGGACCAATCAGCCCATAAAAGGCATTTTACAAAAAACAGACTTAGCAGGGAGAATCTTGCAATGGGCAGTCGAGTTGTCCAAATTCGACCTTTAGTATGAAGCTCGGACAGCCATCAAATTATAGTATCTGGCCGACTTCATTGCAGAGTTTACGGACACCCTAAAAATCCATACAAAATGGAATCTTGATGAGCGGATAATTTGTACGCTTTTTGGCATTGTTTTTAGTATGTTTTTGGTATGATAGAGTTAGTTTTTAGTATATTTTTATTAGTTTTTAGTTAAAATTCACTTTTCTGGACTTTACTATGAGTTTGTGTGTTTTTCTGGGATTTCAGGTATTTTTTGGCTGAAATTGAGGGACCTGAGCAAAAATCTGATTCAGAGACTAAAAAGGACTGCAGATGCTGTTGGATTCTGACCTCCCTACACTCGAAGCGGATTTTCTGGAGCTACAGATACCCACTTTGCTAGCTCTCAACGGCATTGGAAAGTAGACATCCTGGGCTTTCCAGCAATATATGATAGTCCATACTTTGCCCAAGATTTGATGGCCTAAACCGGCGTACAAAGTCACCCTCAGAAATCCCAGCGTTAAACGCCGGAACTGGCACCAAAATGGGAGTTAAACGCCCAAACTGGCACCAAAGCTGGCGTTTAACTCCAAGA
>NC_029777.3:75432324-75438891 GCF_000817695.3 Arachis duranensis
TAAGAAGGATTGGATGAAGACAGTAGGAAAGCAGAGAGACGGAAGGGAAGGCATCTTCATGCGCTTATCTGAAGTTCCTACCAATGAATTACATAAGTATCTCTATCTTTACCTTTGTGTTATTTTCGTTCATCACCATTACCATTTGAGTTTGCCTGACTAAGATTTACAAGATGACCATAGCTTGCTTCAATACTAACAATCTCCGTGGGATCGACCCTTACTCGCGTAAGGTTTATTACTTGGACGACCCAGTGCACTTGCTGGTTAGTTGTGCGAAGTTGTGTAATGCCATGGTATTGAGCTACCAAGTCTTTGGGGTTCATGACCGGGGATTATGAGAGTTGTGAAAAAGTATTTGTTCACAATTTCGCGCACCAAATCTCTACGTAGACGGTTCTTCAAATGAAACCGGAAGTGGCGCAGGCGTGATAATAGAAAGCGATCAGGGAACCCAAATCGAGCTTTCCCTCAAATTTGGGTTCCCTGCTTTAAACAACTAGGCTAAATATGAGGCACTACTAGCTGGTTTGAAGCTGGCTATGGAGGTTGGAGCTCAAAAGCTTATCATCTTTAGCGACCACAAGTAGTCACCTCACAAATAACAGGGAACTATCAAGCCAAGGATCCCACAATGAAAGAGTACTTGGATAAAACCAGGGAACAACTCGGACAACTCGGGGAATATGAGGTCCGCCACATACCTCGGGAACAAAATGCTCGATCTGATGCACTCTCAAAACTAGCCAGCACCAAATCAGGGGGCAATAATAGAAGCCTCATCGAGGAAATATTTCAGAACCCATCAATCTCGGAAGAAGAAAAAGTCCTAGCCATAATAGGTCTGGATCAAGGATGGATGACTTCCATAATTAACTACCTCAAAATAGAAACACTCCCTACAGATAAGAGGGAGGTAAAGAGGTTAAAACGGGAGGCACAATACTACACCATCATAAACATTACTCTATACAAGAGAGGAATTTCAACACCACTGTTAAAATGTGTGCCGACTTCTCACACAAAGGAAGTCTTAGAAGAAGTACACAGTGGCATCTGTGGTAACCATCTCAGAGCACAGGCTCTTACCAAAAAAGTACTCTAGGCCGGATTCTACTGGTCGACTCTACAAAAAGAAGCAACAGAATTCGTAAAGACATGCCCGTTATGTTAGAAATATGCCAACTTTCACATCGCCCCACCAGAGGAGCTTATCAGCGTAAGCTCACCTTGGCCATTCACAAAATGAGGACTCGACCTTCTCGGTCCTTTCCCTCAAGGATCCGGACAAGTCAAATTCCTCATCGTGGGGGTAGACTATTTCACAAAATGGATTGAGGCGGAACCCCTAGCTAACGCCACTGCTCAAAGAAGTCAAAAATTCCTATCTAGAAACATTGTCACAAGGTTTGGAGTTCCATACTCCATCACCACAGACAATGGCACTCAATTTACAAATGTAGGCTTCAGAAAATTGGTGGCTGATCTGAACATAAAACATCAATTCACATCCGTAGAACACCCCCAGGCCAACGGGCAAGCAGAAGCTGCTAACAAAGTCATATTACCTATTTTAAAACGGAAATTACAGGATGCAAAGGGAGCCTGGGCTGAAGAGCTCCCACAAGTCCTATGGGCATATCAGATAACTTCACACTCCACCATAAAGGAATCACCTTTCCGATTAGCTTATGGAATGGAGGCAATGATCCCAGTGGAGGTCGAAGAAGGATCACCCAGAGCGATCCACTACAGTGAAGAGGCCAACTCCCAACTTCAAAGGGAAGAACTCGACCTACTTCCAAAAAATTGAGAAAGAGCTCGGATCAGAGAAGAGGCATTAAAACGTCGAATGGCTTCAAGATACAATCAAAAGGTAGTGCCACGAGGTTTTGCCGAGAACGACCTCGTCCTAATCCGAAATGACATGGGAACAACTCAACCTGGAGAAAGAAGCTGGCAGTAAACTGGAAGGAGCCCTACCGAGTCATAGAAGTACTCGAAAGAGGCTACTACAAGCTATCCGAACTCGAAGGGCGAGAGCTCCCAAGGTCATGGCACACCTGCAACTTAAGGAGGTACTACAGTTAGGAGGTAATAAAGGATCTTAGGATAAGGTGCACTCTTTTTCCTTAAAAAGGTTTTTTAACAAGGCACCAAGCCAAGATCCATGAACTTAGAGGGGTAAAACTCCCACATGTATATATTTGCATATTTTCTTTTCGAATAAAGTTTTTTTCAGATTTTCTACAAATCCTTTATCAAGACGCATTAATCTGAAACGGAAAATTTCATTGCCCAATTATAAAGCTACAGATTGGTAAAAGTGAAAACTAAATTCACTGCCCGATCATGATAAAGACCAACAAAGATGAAAACTGAATTCATCAAAGGTCGACCAAGCGAGGATCAAACCCAATTTCTACAAAATCGGCAAAGATGAAAAGCGACAAAACAGATTAAATGCAAGAAGTTATCAAAAGTGACCCAAAGGAAAGGACCTGATGAGGTCTTAATAAAAGTAGGTTGCTAAAAAATAACTTAAAAGACGGATCGACATGAAGAAGTCGGACCAGTCGAGCACAACAAAGTTATAAAAAGTAAATCCCTAGAAAGAGGCCTGGCCAGCCCTAAAAAAGAAGATTACTAGAAATAAATTCGAAGGGACCGACATGATGAAGTCGGCCTCCCACAAGCCAAAGTTATAAAAGTAATCCATAAAAGAGATCTGACAAAGATCCAAAATGGATTACAAGAAATAACTTCGAAGGGACCGACATGATGAAGTCGGCCTCCCACAAGCCAAAGTTATAAAAGTAATCCATGAAAGAGATTTGACAAAGATCCAAAATGGATTACTAGAAATAACTTACAAGAGACCGACATGATGAAGTCGGCTTCCCACAAGCAAAAGTTATACAAAGTAATCCATAAAAGAAATCTGACAAAGATCCAAAATGGATTACTAGAAATAACTTAGAAGAGACCGACATGATGAAGTCGGCCCCCAACAAACCTACGAAAGTTCTACAAGGTAATCCATAAGAGAGATCCGACAAAGATCCAAACAAAATGGATTACTAAAATAACTTAAAAAGGAGCAGATTGAGGCGAAAGAGTCAGCCAAACAGAAAGCATGCGCTATAAGGAACTTCAAGTCGGACCCAGAAAGCCATGACCCAAAAGAATTAAAGCTACAAGTATGAAAGCATAAAGGCAATCAAAAGAGGTCGGAAAACAGTATTTCAACGCCTTGAAAAAGCCTAAATACTAAGTGAGCAATCAACAGGCAGGAACCAAACTGCTATAATAAACAAAGACCCAAGAGGCCACCTGAAGTCAACCCCAAGAGCTTGAGAAACTACTTTGTTTTTTCCAAAATAAAGTTGCTAACAGAAAAGCAACCAAAGTATCCAGAAGCCAAGACTACAAATTACAAAAAAGAGTTCAAAGCCCACAGGTCAGGCAATACACAAAAGTACCAGAAATAATCATAGAGAATCCAAAGACTTTCCAGTAGCTGCATCACGGGTTGAAGGAGGACGAGTCTGAAGGGATACAACATCTACCGTCCCATTATCCCGGTTCAGGATATGGACGTCAAGATCAGACTCAGGCTGACCAACTTCAGCTGTCGGAGCTGAGGAAGCAGGGGCAATAGAGACTTTGACAGTAGCCATGGGAGGATGCTCGATATCGTCATCATCATCAGGGTCATCAGGGACAATTTTACCATCTTTTACGATGTTGTCTAAGCTGAAAAGAGTATGGTCAATCTCGGGCGCAAGAACTCGAACCTGCTCCTTTAAATTCTCATAAGCAGCATTGACACTGCCTACAAGATGACCTTGAAATTCGGCATAATCAGCTCAGACAGACTCCAAACTCTCCCTAAGACCCATCATCTCCCTATAAGTGGTGACATAGCTCTCCTTATGCTTCAACACTGTATCCTCATCCAAATAAGGAGCATCTAGATTAAAGGGCTCAATAGTCCGAGGTCTTTTTGAAGGAGGAACGACTGTAGGAGAAGAGGTAGCAGCAGAAGTCTGGGGAGGATCTAGCACATGAACCCGAGGGGTAGGAATCATCATCCTCGGTCCAGGAGAGCTCAGCACAGGCTGTTTTTGAGAAACATGAGAAGACCCATCCCCAATCACTTTGGCCGAGATGTTTTGGGCCGCAGTAGCCTTCCTCGTGTTTTTAAAGGCTTTCATGGAGTTATTATTCTTAGCCATCTTTGAAAAACAAAATCAACTATAGAAGCAGGTTACAAACTGGAAAGAGAGGGAAGCAAAGTAAAAACAGAGCAAAATAAGTCGGCCAATACTCAACACAATTCGGATTAGGGAGGGGTCCCCAAAAACATCTTGGTGTCAAGATGGGGAGGTTTTTCCCAGATATCTTCTAAAACATTTACAAAAGCCTGCTCGACCTCGTCAAGCATCTCCCACGTGTATCGAGACACCACAACGTTCTTTTGCCATCATAAGGGGAAGGCAGGCTCATTATTCGCTTCTAGGAATAATGGTCGAGCTCCCTCAACAGCTCGGACCTTAAAAAAGTAATTCTTAAAGTCCCTAAAGGACTCGTCATACATAGCAAAGACTTTGTGCCCCTGGGCAGATCGGAAGGAAATCCAAGAGGCTTTCTTTTTTGAGGAAATCCTGGGCTTAGTCAAAACAAAAAGATAAAGAAAGAGAGTCTGAGAAGGTGTGACGTCCAGCTCTTGGCAAAGTAACTGAAAAATCTTAATAAAACCCCAAGAGTTCGGATGAAGTTGGGATGGAGCTACGTTACACGACCACAACAAGTCGGTCTCAAAGGAAGTGAAAGGAAAATAATATTCAACTGGCTGAAAAAGTAATCATAAGCATAAAAGAAGGGGCGTTCCCTCGGGGTCAAAGCAGGAAAGCAAACCCTCACATTAGAATCAGGCGCTATCAATTCATAGTTCTTTTTTTGATCTCTATTCTTACAGAGTCGATGGTGTTTTCTAAGCTCCGTACAAAACTCAGCATTTACCAAAGAAACACACATCAACACAAGGGAGTCCAACCTGTCGGACATCCCCTCAAGAACTTTAGAAGATGTCTCAACAATATTTTTGCGAGAAGACATGGCCAACTAGTCCTACAACAAGAAAAAGAGAATGGATTACTAACAACTCAGGCGAAATCAAAATAGCTCAGACAAAACATGACTCAGAACAAATACAAAATAGCAAAAAGGAAGACCCCAAGACACACACCAAAGCCCAGGGGCATCCTTTGAAGGCAGAGATAAAGTAAGGACTTAGGAAAAATCTATAAAGGCTACACCTTAACAAAACTCTCAACAAAGAAAAAACAATCCTCTCCCAACCAAGTAAATACACGAGAAGAAAATCAGCCACCAGAAAATCATTATCATCCCAAGAAAACTACCAACATGGCGAGAGTCATAAAAAGGAGCAATCTTTCGAAAAAACAAAAGACTCAATAACAACATACAGTTCATATCGAAAAACACAAGCCAGAAAGCAATAACAGCACGCAGAAACCCTAAATGCAGAAGGACCATTTCAAATATTAAGATACTCCCAGAGCAGTAACAAGTAGATGCACCACCATACAAAAAGGATCGAACTTTCCAAATAAGATCAAAACTTTACCAAGAATGAAACAATGTAAGCATGAAGGAAGAACGACGAAAGAAGTACAAAAAGAAGAACTAACCTGAAATAGGAGGAAGCGCCGATAAAGTTGAAAGAGACAAAAATCAGAAATTCCTTTCGAGCAAAAGAAGCCCCAGCAATCACAAATGATGCTACAAAGGGAAGCGTGAAGAAGGTTCAGGCAAGGACAGAAAGAATAAAAGAGAAAAGGGGGAAATTACAGCAAACAAAGAGAAACAGAAAAGAGAAAGCTTTGGGTGTAATTCAAAATGAAATAAGGAAAGGGGAAAAACAACAAAATGAAGAATTAATGGGTAATTAAAGCCTCGCACGTTCCCAAGGCAGAGAGACGCGTGTTTCAAAAGAACAAAGGAACGCCTGTTTCAAAAATTAAAAGAAAGGAAACGTTCCGCATTCAAAGGGAAACTCTACAAAGAAAAAGTCGACAAATACTCGAGTTCTTCTTCACCAGAGAAGGATTGAAGTCCTAAAACTAAGGACTCAACCTCAAAAGGAAGACCACTGATGAGCGGATAATTTGTACGCTTTTTGGCATTGTTTTTAGTATGTTTTTAGTATGATCTAGTTAGTTTTTAGTATATTTTTATTAGTTTTTAGTTAAAATTCACTTTTCTGGACTTCACTATGAGATTGTGTGTTTTTCTGTGATTTCAGGTATTTTCTGGCTGAAATTGAGGGACCTGAGCAAAAATCTGATTCAGAGACTAAAAAGGACTGCAGATGCTGTTGGATTTTGACCTCCCTGCACTCGAAGTGGATTTTCTAGAGCTACAGAAGCCCAATTGGCGCGCTCTCAACGGTATTGGAAAGTAGACATCCTGGGCTTTCCAGCAATATATGATAGTCCATACTTTGCCTAAGATTTGATGGCCCAAACCGGCGTTCAAAGT
>NC_029777.3:75439274-75439489 GCF_000817695.3 Arachis duranensis
TAGAACTGATGGCGGCATTCAAGAGAATCCGGAAGGTCTAACCTTGTCTGTGGTATTCTGAGTAGGATTCAATGATTGAATGACTGTGACGTGCTTCAAACTCCTAACAGGCGGGGCGTTAGTGACAGACGCAAAAGAATCGCTGGATTCTATTCCGGCCTGACCGAGAACCGACAGATGATTAGCCATGCTGTGACAGAGCATAGGAACATTTT
>NC_029777.3:75439813-75440193 GCF_000817695.3 Arachis duranensis
TACTCGCGTAAGGTTTATTACTTGGATGACCCAGTGCACTTGCTGGTTAGTTGTGCGAAGTTGTGTTAATGCCATGGTATTAAACACCAAGTTTTTGGGGTTCATGACCGGGGATTATGAGAGTTGTGAAAAGTATTGTTCACAATTTCGCGCACCAAGTTTTTGGCGCCGTTCTGGGCGTTTAACGCCAGGATGGCACAAGGGGGAAGATTTTGTTTTCAAATCAGATTTTTTTTTCAAGTTTTCAAAGTTTTTCAAAATCAAATCCTTTTCAAATCAATTTTTCAATCAAATCTTTTTCAAAATCAATTTCTTTCCATTTTCAAAGATACTTGCTATCAATTAATGATTTGATTCAACATTTCAAGTATGTTGCCTTT
>NC_029777.3:75440380-75440619 GCF_000817695.3 Arachis duranensis
TTTTTCAAAATAGTTTTCAATCAAATCTTTTTGATTTCTAATTTCAAAATCTTTTTCAAAAATCACTTGATCTCTTTTCCACTTTCATTTTCGAAAATCAAGTAGTGTTTTCAAAAAGTTTTCAAAATCTTTTACTTAATTTTCGAAAATTACTTCCCTTCTTCTCATATCCTTCTATTTATGGACTAACACTATTCCTCAATGAACAATTCGAACTCCATCTCTCTTGATAAGTTCGA
>NC_029777.3:75442516-75443863 GCF_000817695.3 Arachis duranensis
CTAAATGACAAGTTATTTGGTAATGAGGCTTGGGAGGATGAACCCCCTTTGCTCACCAAAGAATTGGATGACTTGTCTAGGCAGACACTGCCTCAAAAGAGGCAAGATCCTGGGAAGTTTTCTATACCTTGTACCATAGGCACCATAACCTTCAAGAAGGCCTTGTGTGACTTAGGGTCAAGTGTAAACCTCATGCCTCTCTCTGTAATGGAGAAGTTAGGGATCTATGAGGTACAAGCTGCAAAAATCTCACTAGAGATGGCAGACAACTCAAGAAAACAAGCCCATGGACTTGTAGAGTATGTTCTGGTTAAAGTTGAAGACCAGTACATCCCTACTGATTTCATAGTCCTAGAGACTGGGAAGTGCATGGATGAATCCATCATCCTTGGCAGACCCTTCCTAGCCACAGCAAAGGCTGTGATTGATGTTGATAGAGGAGAACAATGAAAAAAGCAAAAACAGAATGAAAAACAGGAAGAAAAACAGCACACCCTGGAGGACGCACCTACTGGCGTTTAAATGCCAGTGAGGTTAGCAGATGGGCGTTTAACGCCCAGTCTGGCACCATTCTGGGCGTTTAACGCCAGAAAGGGGCACCAGACTGGTGTTAAACGCCAGAAAAGGGCAAGAAGCTGGCGTTAAACGCCAGAAATGGGCACCAGCCCGGCGTTTAACGCCAGAATTGGCACAAAACGAGATTTTTCTTGTCATTTGGTGCAGGGATGACTTTTCCTTGACACCTCAGGATCTGTGGACCCCACAGGATCCCCACTACCCCACCACTCTCTCTCTCTTCTTCACCCATTCATCAATCACCTCACCACCTCTTCCCCAAAAACCCTTCACCTATCAAATCCCATCTTTCTCTTCACCACTCACATCCATCCTTCATAAAACCCCACCTACCCCACCATTCAAATTCAAACCACTTTCCCACCCAAAACCACCCTCCCTTGACCGAACCCTACCCTTCCCCCTCTCCTATATAAACCCTCATTCACTACTTCATTTTCACACAACATACACACCACTTCTCCCCCTTTTGGCCGAACACAAAGCCATTCCCTTTCCCCTCATTTCTTCTTCTTCTACTCTCTTCTTTCTTCTTTTGCTCGAGGACGAGCAAACCTTTTAAGTTTGGTGTGGTAAAAGCACAAGCTTTTTGTTTCTCCATTACCATCAATGGCACCTAAGGCCGGAGCATCCTCTAAAAAAGGGAAAGGGAAGACAAAAGCTTCCACCTCCGAGTCATGGGAGATGGAGAGATTCATCTCAAGGGTGCATCAAGACCACTTCTATGAAGTTGTGGCCTTGAAGAAGGTGATCCCCGAGGTCCCTTTTTCA
>NC_029777.3:75444548-75444795 GCF_000817695.3 Arachis duranensis
TTATAGCCCAAGAACTCTATAAGGTGGCGGACAAGTCCTCTACCTTGGCAAGGTTAGCCTTTCCTCATCTCATTTGTCACCTCTGTTATTCGGTTGGAGTTGACATAGAGGGAGACATCCCTATTGATGAGGACAAGCCCATCACTAAGAAGAGGATGGAGCACACAAGAGACCCCACTCATCATGAGATCCCTGAGATCCTCAAGGGATGCACTTTCCTCCACAAAACTATTGGGAGCAACTAAAT
>NC_029777.3:75446028-75446216 GCF_000817695.3 Arachis duranensis
CTAGTTAGTTTTTAGTATATTTTTATTAGTTTTTAGTTAAAATTCACTTTTCTGGACTTCACTATGAGATTGTGTGTTTTTATGTGATTTCAGGTATTTTCTGGCTGAAATTGAGGGACCTGAGCAAAAATCTGATTCAGAGACTAAAAAGGACTGCAGATGCTGTTGGATTCTGACCTCCCTGCACT
>NC_029777.3:75446374-75453193 GCF_000817695.3 Arachis duranensis
GAACTGGCACCAAAATGGGAGTTAAACGCCCAAACTGGCATAAAAGCTGGCGTTTAACTCCAAGAGAAGTCTCTGCACGAAAATGCTTCATTGCTCAGCCTAAGCACACACCAAGTGGGCCCGGAAGTGGATTTTTATGTCATTTACTCATCTTTGAATCTTTGGATTATTTTAGATCCTTTGATCATTTTTGGACATCTAGTCTTAGATCATTGGGAGGCTGGCCATTCGGCCATGCCTAGACCTTGTTCTTATGTATTTTCAACGGTGGAGTTTCTACACACCATAGATTACGGTGTGGAGCTCTGCTGTACCTCGAGTATTAATGCAATTACTATTGTTCTTCTACTCAATTCCGCTTGTTCTTGTTCTAAGATATCACTTGTTCTTCAACTTGATGAAGGTGATGATCCGTGACACTCATCATCATTCTCACCCATGAACAAAGTGACTGACAACCACTCTTGTTCTATAAGCGAATATCTCTTGGATTCCTGATTGCACGATGCATGGTTGATCGCCTGACAACCGAGTGCTCGCCTGACAACCGAGCCAACCGTTCCGTGAGATCAGAGTCTTCGTGGTATAGGCTAGAACTGATGGCGGCATTCAAGAGAATCCGGAAGGTCTAACCTTGTCTGTGGTATTCTGAGTAGGATTCAATGATTGAATGACTGTGACGTGCTTCAAACTCCTAGCAGGCGGGGCGTTAGTGACAGATGCAAAAGAATCGCTGGATTCTATTCCGGCCTGACCGAGAACCAACAGATGATTAGCCATGCTGTGACAGCTTGCTTCATACTAACAATCTCCGTGGGATCGACCCTTACTCGCGTAAGGTTTATTACTTGGACGACCCAGTGCACTTGCTAGTTAGTTGTGCGAAGTTGTGTTAATGCCATGGTATTGAACACCAAGTTTTTGGGGTTCATGACCGGGGATTATGAGAGTTGTGAAAAGTATTGTTCACAATTTCGCGCACCAACCACGCTCGAGCAGGGGCACTGTTTATACCCTGGGTCGAACTGTCCGACCCGGGATGTTTAAACAACACCAACCGATCTCTTCAGGTCCAAACTATCCGACCTCTTCTCCAAAGAGCTCGACCAAATCACCAAGAGAGTCCAAAAAGGGCCCAAACAGAGGAACACGACCCAAATCCAAAGGCAGCACAAAGCCTATAGAGATAAGGGGGTTCCCTTAAAGATAAGATGACTTCACTCAAAGATAAGATAAGATAACTATTTTATCTCCAGAAAGATCATTCTACACTATTATAAATACACTAGAGCACCCATGTATAACTCATACTCTGATTCTACAAAAAACTTGCTTAATACCCTTGCTAACTTAAGCATCAGACTCCCTTACAGGTACCACCACCCTCTGGTGTCAAAGGATCAACAGCATTGCCAGTCCAACAAGTCGGACACGACAGCTCCGGCCGCCACGCAAAAGCCGGACCCGTCATCTATGATCAGTATAGAAGATCTCGTCCGAGATCGACCTACAGTTTTAGGTAACCCTCGAAACAATCTCCATGGGAGTGCATGAAGCCAACATCACTTATCTTGTCAATGATTATTTCCGGAGAGAAAATGCTGGGGAACAACATAGACGTATACTTACAACCTCTTATCAAAGAGTTAAAAGAGTTGTGGCATGATGGTGTTCAAACCTTAGATAGGTTCAAGAATGACATGTTTACATTGTGAACAGCATTAATGTGGACAATTAGTGATTTTCTAGTCCTTGGTAACTTATCTGGGTGGAACGTACACAGTAAATATGCTTGTCCCACATGTAACTTCAACACTGATTCATATAGATTAAACCATGGTGGCAAATGGTGTTTTTTTGGGGCATCGCCGTTTCTTAGAAATGGCTCATAAGTTTAGGCTAAGTCGTGCAAAATTCAATGGAAAAGTTGAGTTGAGGGATACCTCAGCAGTACTAACAAGGTCAGAAATATTGGAACAACTTGAAGGCATCAATGTTTCATCTGGGAAGGAACTACAGGTAAGTAAAGGTAAGAGGACACGACAAAAAGTTGTTGAAGAAGATGATGAATCGGGGATGTGGAGGAAGAAAAGCATATTTTTTTATCTTCCTTATTGGGAGTCTAACTTATTACGCCACAATTTAGATGTTATGCACATTGATAAGAATGTTTGCGACGATATGTTATACACTTTGCTCAATGAGACCGGAGGGTAAAAGGATAATCTCAAAACTCATAAGGATCTTAAAGAAAAGGGTATAAGGAAAGATTTATGGCCAGATGAAAATGGGTGATATCATCCATCTTTGTTCACAGTGTCAAATTCCATGAAAGATGTATTCTTGCTTACTATAAAGAATATTAGAGTACCAGATGGTCTCTCGAGTAATATTTCACGGTGTGTTGACCTGAAGCAAAGAAAGTTCCCTGGATTGAAGAGCCATGATTGCCACGTCCTTATGCAGCAACTATTACACATTTCCATACGTAATGTGCTACCAGATAAAGTTACTACAGTGCTAATAGAGTTGTCTTCATTCTTTCAATAGTTGTGCTCTAAAAGCTTAAGTCTTATAGAACTTGAGAAGCTTCAACCTCAAATAATACTTACCCTTTGTCATTTAGAAATGTTGTTTCCTCCTTCTTTCTTTACAATCATGGTTCATTTAACCTGTCTTCAAGTTGATGAAGCAAAACTTGGAGGACCAGTACCCTATAGGTAGATGTATCCTATTGAGAGGTAAATATCTCTTTTCAATCATTGTTCATTTAACTTGTCACTTAATTATATCTTGCTTACAAAAGCCAATTATACAAACTAGGTATTTAGGACATTTGAAGTCCTATGTACGAAACAAAGCTAAATCAGAAGGTTCTATAGCTGAGGGATACGTGGCTGAAGAAGCTCTTACATTTTGCTCTCGATACTTAAAAGGGATTGAGACAATATTTGATAGGCCACCACGTGTTGATGATCGTCCGAATGGTAATTACAGTACACATGTTGATTCGCTTTTTCCACAAATGGGTAACTCTAAGGGAGCTTTCACAGTATTTGAGTTGTCACCTATGGAAAAAAACAAGCACATCGCTATGTGGTTCTAAATTGTCCATATGTCAAACCGTTCATTGAGCAAGAACTTAAGGATTTGCGTACATATTTTTTATTTACTTGAAAATAGTTGTTTAGTTAGAGTTAAACTTTCATATCTGATAGTGACTTCAAAGATTTTGTACAAAGATGATCTAAAGGTAGAAGGCCTTCAAAAGTAGAGATAGAAAAAAGAGCCAATAAAGATTTTGTTACTTGGTTTCCTACGTAGGTAAATAGAAAAGTGATCATTTTTTGCTAATATTGAGCAGTATCTGTGGATATAATAACTAATATGTTATTCTATCATAATAGCTTATGAACCCAGACATAATGAATTCTGTGCATGAGGATTTGAGATACTTAGCAAGGGGTTCATCACGATATGCCAAGAGGTTTTCTACATTTAATATCAATGGATTCTCCTTTCAAACTACTAATCGATACAATGGGTTAAAGACACAGAATAGTGGAGTTTTCTTAATGTATTCAACTCCTTGTGTTGCTAGCACTAGTGATGCTAATGTTAAGAATGCTAATTTGTCATATCATGGCAAATTAGAAGATATTATAGAACTAAACTACAATAGTCGATTTCGGGTTACTTTATTCAAATGTAAATGGGCTGACACCATTAGAGAACGGGGCTGTATAAAGGATAGTTGGGATTTTACTTCTGTTAATTTCTCACGAGTAATACACAGTGGTGACCAAGAGGAGGATGATCCATATATTGAAGCCTCACAAGCTCGAATGGTGTATTTTGTCAATGATGAAGTGAATAAAGATTGGAGTGTTGTCGTACATTTGAAGCCAAGAGACTCATATGATATGGGGGGAAAAGAAGATGATGAAGTGGTGCACGAAATTGTGATCTCTAATAATAGCATTTAACTTGGTATGCGCATTTACTAACTCAGCATTTTCTTCACAACTCCGCACAACTAACTAGCAAGTGCACCGGGTCTTCCAAGTAATAAACCTTACGTGAGTAAGGGTCGATCCCACGGAGATTGTTGGTATGAAGCAACCTATGGTCATCTTGTAGATCTCAGTTAGGCGAAGAATAACTGGTTATGGAGTTTTCGAATAATAATAATAAATAAACATAAAATAAAGATAAAAATACTTATGTAGATCATCGGTAGAAATTTCAGATAGGAGTATGAAGATGCTGTGTTCATTTTGGATCTCTGCAACATACTGCTTTCATACTTTCAATCCTTCTTACTCCTTTCTATGGCAAGCTATATATAAGGCATCACCGTTGTCAATGGCTACATCCCATCCTCTCAGTGAAAAAGGTCCAAATGCTCTGTCACGGCACGCGTAATCATCTGTCGGTTCTCGATCATGTCGGAATAGAATCCATTGATTCTTTTGTGCTTGTCATCACGCCCAACAATTGCGAGTTTGAAGCTCGTCACAGTCATTCAATCCCTGAATCCTACTCGGAATACCACAGACAAGGTTTAGACTTTCCGGATTCTCATGAATGCCGCTATCAATTCTAGCTTATACCACGAAGATTCTGATTAAGGAATCCAAGAGATATGCGCCTAGTCTAAGGTAGAACGGAAGTGGTTGTCAGTCACGCGTTCATAGGTGAGAATGATGATGAGTGTCACAGATCATCACATTCATCATGGTTAAGTGCAACGAATATCTTAGAACAGGAATAAACTGAATTGAATAGAAAATTGTAGTAATTGCATTGAAACTCGAGGAACAGCAGAGCTCCACACCCTTAATCTATGGTGTGTAGAAACTCTACCGTTGAAAATACATAAGTGATGGTCCAGGCATGGCCGAATAGCCAGTCCCCATAGTCTAAGAACTAAACGTCCAAAGATGTGGTCAAAGACTATATTGTCAAAAAGATGTCTAATACAATAGTAAAATGTCCTATTTATACTAGACTAGCTACTAGGGTTTACAGAAGTAAGTAATTGATGTAGAAATCCACTTCCGGGGCCCACTTGGTGTGTGCTTGGGCTGAGCTTGAGCTTTACACGTGCAGAGGCTTCTTTTGGAGTTGAATGCCAAGTTGTCACGTGTTTTTGGCGTTCAACTCTGGTTCGTGACGTGTTTCTGGCGTTTGACTCCAGAATGCAGCATGGAACTGGCATTGAGCGCCAGTTTACGTCATCTAATCTCGAATAAAGTATGGACTATTATATATTTCTGGAAAGCTCTGGATGTCTAATTTCCAACTCCATTGAGAGCGCGCCATTTTGAGTTCTGTAGCTCCAGAAAATCTATTTCAAGTGCAGGGAGGTCAGAATCCAACAGCATCAGCAGTCCTTTGTCAGCCTTCTTATCAGAGTTTTGCTCAGGTCCCTCAATTTCAGCCAGAAAATACCTGAAATGACAGAAAAATACAAAAACTCATAGTAAAGTCCAAAAATGTGAATTTAGCATAAAAACTAATGAAAATATCCCTAAAAGTAGCTAGATCCTACTAAAAACTATCTAAAAACAATGCCAAAAGGCGTATAAATTATCCACTCATCAAAACATCAAACTTAAATTGTTGCTTGTCCCCAAGAAACTGAAAATCAATTAGGATAAAAGAAGAGAATATACTATAAATTCCAAAATATCAATGAATATTAATTCGAATTAGATGAGTGGGACTTGTAGCTTTTTGCTTCTGAACAGTTTTGGCATCTCACTTTTTCCTTTAAAGTTTAGAATGATTGGCATCTATGGGAACTTAGAATTTCAGATAGTGTTATTGATTCTCCTAGTTAAGTATGTTGATTCTTGAACACAACTACTTCTATGAGTCTTGGCAGTGGCCCTAAGCATTTTGTTTTCCAGTATTACCACCGGATACATAAATGCCACAGACACATGACTGGGTGAACCTTTTCAGATTGTGACTCAGCTTTGCTAAAGTCCCCAGTTAGAGGTGTCCAGGGTTCTTAAGCACACTCTTTTTGCTTTGGATCACGACTTTAACCACTCAGTCTCAAGCTTTTCACTTGGACCTGCATGCCACAAGCACATGGTTAGGGACAACTTGATTTAGCCGCTTAGGTATGGATTTTAGTTTCTTGGGCCCTCCTATCCATTGATGCTCAAAGCCTTGGATCCTTTTTACCCTTGCCTTTTGGTTTTAAGGGCTATTGGCTTTTTCTGCTTGCTTTTTCTTTTTCTTTCTATTTTTTTTGCCAATATTTTTTTTCGCAAGCTTTTTCTATTCATTGGTTTTTCTTACTTCATGAATCTAATTTATGATTTTTCAGATCATCAGCAACATTTCTCTTTGTTCATCATTCTTTCAAGAGCCAACAATTTTAACATTCATAAACAACAAGATCAAAATTATGCACTGTTTAAGCATTCATTCAGAAAACAAAAAGTATTGTCACCACATCAATATAATTAAACTGAATTCAAGGATAAATTTAAAACTCATGTATTTCTTGTTCTTTTGAATTAGGAACATTTTTCATTTAAGAGAGGTGAAGGATTCATGGAATTATTCATAGCCTTAAGACATAGTTACTACATACTAATAATCATGAAGTAGAGACACAAAACATAAACAAACATATAGCATAAAAACCGAAAAAAAAACAATAGAGAAATAAGAACAAGGAATGAGTCCACCTTAGTGATGGTGGCACTTTCTTCTTGAAGAACCAATGATGTCCTTGAGCTCTTCTATGTCTCTTCCTTGCCTTTGTTGCTCCTCCCTCATTTCTCTTTGATCTTCTCT
>NC_029777.3:75453415-75458179 GCF_000817695.3 Arachis duranensis
GGCTCTCTTGTTTGCTCCATCCTCTTCTTAGTGATGGGCTTATCCTCCTCAATGGGGATGTCTCCTTCTATGATAACTCCCACAGAGTAACATAGATGGCAAATAAGATGAGGAAAAGCTAGCCTTGCCATGGTGGAGGACTTTTCGGCTATTTTGTAGAATTCAAGGGAGATGACTTCATGAACTTCTACTTCCTCTCCATTCATGATGCTATGAATCATGATGGCCTGATCCACAGTAACTTTGGATCGGTTGCTAGCGGGGATGATAGAGCGTTGGATGAACTCCAACCATCCTCTAGCCACAGGCTTGAGGTCCAGTCTTCTTAATTGAACCGGCTTGCCTTTGGAGTCTCTTTTCCATTGAGCTCCTTCCACACATATGTCCATAAAAACTTGGTCCAACCTTTGATCAAAGTTGACCTTTCTAGTGTAGGGGTGTGCATCTCCTTGCATCATAGGCAAGTTGAATGCCAACCTCACATTTTTCGGACTAAAATCTAAGGAATTTTGCCGAACCATTGTAAGATAATTCTTTGGATTCGGGTTCACACTTTGATCATGGTTCCTAGTGATCCATGCATTGGCATAGAACTCTTGAACCATTAAGATTCTGACTTGTTGAATGGGGTTGGTCAGAACTTTCCAACCTCTTCTTTGGATCTCATGTCGGATCTCCAGATACTCATTTTTCTTGAGTTTGAAAGGGACCTCGGGGATCACCTTTTCTTGGCCACAACTTCATAGAAGTGGTCTTGATGGGCTTTGGAGATGAATCTCTCGATCTCCCATGACTCGGAGGTGGAAGCTTTTGTCTTCCCTTTCCCTTTTCTAGAGGTTTCTCCGGCCTTAGGTGCCATCAATGGTTACGGAAAAACAAAAAACCTATACTTTTACCACACCAAACTTAGAAAATTGCTCGCCCTCGAGTAAAAGAAGAAAGAATAGATGAAGAAGAAGAAGATATGGAGGAGAGGAGGAGATGTTTGTGTTTCGGCCAAGGAGGAGAAGAGAGGGTTGTGTTGTGTGAAAATGGAGAATGGAGGGGTTTATATAGTGGAGGGAGATGGGTTAAGGTTCGGCCATATTTGGTGGGTTGGGTGGGAAAAGGGATTTTGAATTTTGAAGGTAGGTAGGGTTTATGGGGAAGAGTGGATGGATGTGAGTGGTGAAGAGGTGACGGGGAAGAGAGATTGAGGTGATTGGTGAAGGGTTTTGGGGAAGAGTTATTATTGGATTGTGTGAAGAGGAGAGAAGGTGAGTTAAGGTAGGTGGGGATCCTGTGGGGTCCACAGATCCTGAGATGATCCTGTGGAGTCCACAGATCCTAAGGTGTCAAGAATTATCATCTCTGCACCAATGAGGCGTGTAAAACGCCCTCTGCATACAATACTGGCGTTCAACGCCAGATTGATGCTTGTTTCTGGCGTTGAACGCCAGCTTCATGCTTGTTTGCCAGTTTCATGCTTGTTTCTGGCGTTCAGCGCCAGCTTTCCTCAGGGTGTATTCCTGACGTTTAAACGCCAAGATGCTGCTTGTTTTTGGCGTTCAACGCCAGATCCATGCTCTATTCTGGTGTTGAACGCCAGCCAGATGCTCCTTACTGGCGTTTAAACACCAGTAAGCCCTTCCTCTAGGGTGTGCTTTTTCTTCTGCTGTTTTTTATTCTATTTTTAATTTTAGTATTTATTTTGTGACTCCACATGATCATGAACCTAATAAAACATAAAAGAACAATACAATAAAAAAAATAAAATTAGATAAATAAAAATTAGGTTGCCTCCCAATAAGCACTTCTTTAATGTCAATAGCTTGACAGTCGGCTCTCATGGAGCCTCACAGGTGATCAGGTCAATGTTGTAGACTCCCAACACCAAACTTAGAGTTTGATTGTGGGGGCTCTGTTTGACTATGTACTGAGAGAAGCTTTTCATGCTTCCTCTCCATGGTTGCAGAGGAACACCCTTGGGTTTTAAACACAAGGTAGTCCCCATTCAATTGAAGGACTAATTCTCCTCTGTTAACATCTATCACAGCTCCTGCTATGGCTAGGAAAGGTCTTCCAAGGATGATGCATTCATAAGCTTCACTAACACGTCCTTCAAATGGCATTTAACTTGGTATGCACTTTTACTAACTCAGCACTTTCTTCACAACTCCGCACAACTAACCAGCAAGTGCACTGGATCGTCCAAGTAATAAACCTTACGTGAGTAAGGGTCGATCCCACGGAGATTGTTGGTATGAAGCAAGCTATGGTCATCTTGTAGATCTCAGTTAGGCGAAGAATAAATGGTTATGGAGTTTTCGAATAATAATAATAAATAAACATAAAATAAAGATAAAGATACTTATCTAGATCATCGGTGGGAATTTCAGATAGATGTACGAAGATGTTGTGTTCCTTTTGGATCTCTGCATCATACTGCTTTCATACTTTCAATCCTTCTTACTCCTTTCCAAGGCAAGCTGTATGTAGGGCATCACCGTTGTCAATGGCTACATCCCATCCTCTCAGTGAAAAAGGTCCAAATGCTCTGTCACGGCATGGCTAATCATCTGTCGGTTCTCGATCATGTCAGAATAGAATCCGTTGATTCTTTTGCGCTTGTCATCACGCCCAACAATCGCGAGTTTGAAGCTCGTCATAGTCATTTAATCCCTAAATCCTACTCGGAATACCACAGACAAGGTTTAGACTTTTCGGATTCTCATGAATGCCGCCATCAATTTTAGCTTATACCACGAAGATTCTGATTAAGGAATCTAAGAGATATGCGCCGGTCTAAGGTAGAACAGAAGTGGTTGTCAGTCACGCATTCATAGGTGAGAATGATGATGAGTGTCACGGATCATCACATTCGTCATGGTTAAGTGCAACGAATATCTTAGAACAGGAATAAACTGAATTGAATAGAAAATAGTAGTAATTGCATTGAAACTCGAGGAACAGCAGAGCTCCACACCCTTAATCTATGGTGTGTAGAAACTCCACTGTTGAAAATACATAAGTGATGGTCCAGGCATGGCCGAATGGCCAGCCCCTATGGTCTAAGAACTAAACGTCCAAAGATGTGGTCAAAGACTATTGGTGGACGAAATTGTGATCCTCTTTGTATTTGCATGAGATTTAAAAATTGGCTCTATTGAAATTTATGATCACAACTTCATTCAACTTAACCAGCAAGTGTACTGGGTCATCCAAGTAATACCTTACGTGAGTAAGGGTCGATCCCACAGAGATTGTTGGTATGAAGCAAGCTATGGTCACCTTGTAAATCTCAGTTAGGCAGATTAATTGGTTATAGGTTTCGAAAAATAATGCATAAATAGAAAATAAAAAGGGATAGAAATACTTATGTAAATCAATAGTGGGAATTTCAGATAGGCGTGTGGAGATGCTGTGCTCCTCTCGAATCTCTACCTTTTTATTATATTCATCCAATCCTTCTTACTCCTTTCCATGGCAAGCTGTATGTAGGGCATCACCACCATCAATGGCTACTTTTAATCCTCTCGGGAAAATGGTCCTATGTGCTATCACTGCACGGCTAATCGTCTGGAGGCATCACCTTTGACAATGGCTACATCCCATCCTCTCAGTGAAAATGGTCCAAATGCTCTGTCACAGCACGGCTAATCATCTGTCGGTTCTCAATCAGGTTGGAGTAGAATCCATTGATTCTTTTGCGTTTGTCATATATCTTGGAATAAGAATAAAAGAGAATTGAATAGAAAGTAATAGTAATTGTATTGAAACTTGAGGTACAGCAGAGCTCCACAGCCTTAATCTATGGTGTGCAGAAACTCCACTGTTGAAAATACATAAGTGAAAGGTTCAGGCATGGCCGAATGACCAGCCCCCTGAATGATCAAAAGACCGAATGATCAAAGACTACAAAGTCCAAAGATTAAACTGTCAAAAGATGTCTAATACAATAGTAACTTCCTATTTATACTAGACTAGCTATTAGGGTTTACATGAGTAAGTAATTGATGCATAAATCCACTTCCGGGGCCCACTTGGTGTATGCTTGGGCTGAGCTTGGTCTATCCACGAGCTGAGGCTTTACTAGGAGTTGAACTCCAAGTTATAACGTGTTTTGGGCGTTCAACTCCGAATCATGACGTGTTTCTGGCGTTTAACTCCAGACAGCAGCATGTACTTGGCGTTCAACGCCAAGTTACGTCATCAATTCCCAAATAAAGTATGGACTATTATATATTTCTGGAAAGCTCTGGATGTCTACTTTCCAAATCCGTTGCGATCGCGCAAATTGGAGTTCTGTAGCTCCAGAAAATCCATTTTGAGTGCAGGGAGGTCAGATTCCAACAGCATCAGCAGTCCTTTTGTCAGCCTTTTTCAGAGTTTTGCTCAAGTCCATCAATTTCAGCCAGAAATTATCTGAAATCACAGAAAAACACACAAACTCATAGTAAAGTCCAGAAATGTGAATTTAACATAAAAACTAATGAAAACATCCCTAAAAGTAGCTTGAACTTACTAAAAACTACCTAAAAATAATACCAAAAAGTGTATAAATTATCCGCTCATCACAACACCAAACTTAAATTGTTGCTTGTCCCCAAGCAACTGAAAATCAAATAGGATAAAAAGAAGAGAATATACTATAAATTCCAAAATATCAATGAATATTAATTCTAATTAGATGAGCGGGACTTGTAGCTTTTTGCTTCTGAACAGTTTTGGCATCTCACTTTTTCCTTTGAAGTTTAGAATGATTGGCTTCTCTAGGAACTTAGA
>NC_029777.3:75458487-75458773 GCF_000817695.3 Arachis duranensis
TCATCATTCTTTCAAGAGCCAACAGTTTTAACATTCATAAACAACAAGATCAAAAATATGCATTGTTCAAGCATTCATTCAAAAAAAAAGTATTGTCACCACATCAATATAATTAAACTAAATTCAAGGATAAATTCAAAATTCATGTACTTCTTGTTCTTTTGAATTAAAACATTTTTCATTTAAGAGAGTTGAAGGATTAATGGAATTTATTCATAGCTTTAAGACATAGTTACTAACTACTAATGATCATGAAGTAGAGACACAAAACATAGATAAACACAAT
>NC_029777.3:75458963-75459284 GCF_000817695.3 Arachis duranensis
TGGAGAATGATGGAGTGCTCATGATGTTCCACCCTTAATTGTTCCACATTGTGGCTCAAATCTTCTAAGGAAGTGTTGAGTTGTTCCCAATAGTTATTGGGAGGAAAGTGCATCTCTTGAGGCATCTCAGGGATTTCTTGATGATGAGCTTCCTCATGCATCTCTTGAGATCCGTGGAGGATCTCTCTTGCTTGCTCCATCCTCTTCTTGGTGATGGGCTTATCCTCTTCAATGGAGATGTCTCCTTCTATGATAACTCCAGCTGAGTAACATAGATGGCAAATAAGGTGAGGAAAAGCTAGCCGTGCCATGGGTGAGGGC
>NC_029777.3:75459380-75460302 GCF_000817695.3 Arachis duranensis
ATGATGCTATGAATCATGATGGCCCGATCCACAGTAACTTCAGATCGGTTGCTAGTGGAAATGATGGAGCGTTGGATGAACTCCAACCATCCTCTAGCCACAGGCTTGAGGTCCAGTCTTCTTAGTTGAACTGGCTTGCCTTTGGAGTCTCTTTTCCAATGAGCTCCTTCCATACATATGTCCATTAGGACTTGGTCCAACCTTTGATTAAAGTTGACCCTTCTAGTGTAGGGGCGTTCATCTCCTTGCATCATGGGCAAGTGAAATGCCAACCTCACATTTTCCAGACTAAAATCTAAGTATTTCCCCCGAACCATTGTGAGATAATTCTTTGGATTTGGGTTCATACTTTGATCATGGTTCCTAGTGACCCATGCATTGGCATAGAACTCTTGAACCATTAAGATTCTGACTTGTTGCATGGGGTTGGTTAGGACTTTCCAACCTCTTCTTTGGATCTCATGTCGGATCTCCGGATACTCATTCTTCTTGAGCTTGAAAGGGACCTCAGGGATCACCTTCTTCTTTGCCACAACATCATAGAAGTGGTCTTGATGGCTCTTGGAGATGAATCTTTCCATCTCCCATGACTCGGAGGTGGAAGCTTTTGTCTTCCCTTTTCCTTTTCTAGAGGATTCTCCGGCCTTAGGTGCCATTGATGGTAGTGAAAAACCAAAAAGATTGTGCTTTGACCACACCAAACCTAAAATATTGCTCATCCTCGAGCAAGAGAAGTGATGAGCGGATAATTTGTATGCTTTTTGGCATTGTTTTTAGTATGTTTTTAGTATGATATAGTTAGTTTTTAGTATATTTTTATTAGTTTTTAGTTAAAATTCACTTTTCTTGCCTTTTCTATGAGTTTGTGTATTTTTCTGTGATTTCAGGTATTTTCTGGCTGAAATTGAGGGACCTGAGCAAA
>NC_029777.3:75460324-75460905 GCF_000817695.3 Arachis duranensis
TGAAATTGAGGGACCTGAGCAAAAATCTGATTTAGAGACTGAAAAGGACTGCAGATGCTGTTGGATTCTGACCTCCCTGCACTCGAAGTGGATTTTCTGGAGCTACCGAAGCCCAATTGGCGCGCTCTCAACGGCGTTGGAAAGTAGACATCCTGGGCTTTCCAGCAATATATGATAGTCCATACTTTGCCCAAGATTTGATGGCCCAAACCGGCGTTCAAAGTCACCCTTAGATATCCCAGCGTTAAACGCCGGAACTGGCACCCAAATGGGAGTTAAACGCCCAAACTGGCATAAAAGCTGGCGTTTAACTCCAAGAGAAGTCTCTGCACGAAAATGCTTCATTGCTCAGCCCAAGCACACACCAAGTGGGCCCGGAAGAGGATTTTTATGTCATTTACTCATTTCTGTAAACCCTAGGCTACTAGTTCTCTATAAGTAGGACCTTTTACTATTGTATTATAATCTTTTGATCACTTTAGATCTCTAGATCATCTTAGGACATCTAGTTCTTAGATCATTGGGAGGCTGGCCTCACGGCCATGCCTAGACCTTGTTCTTATGTATTTTCAACGGTGGAG
>NC_029777.3:75464304-75465221 GCF_000817695.3 Arachis duranensis
ACTCTGAATGCCATATTGGCTCAGAACAAAATATTGACTCAACAAGTCAATATGATTTCTCAAAGTCTGTCTGGAATGCAAAATGCACCAAGCAGTACTAAGGAGGCTTCATCTGAGGAAGAAGCTTATGATCCTGAGAACCCTTCAATGGAAGAGGTGAATTACATGGGAGAACCCTATGGAAACACCTAAATCCTTCATGGAGGAATCATCCAAATCTTTCATGGAAGGATCAACAGAGACCTCAACAAGGTTTCAATAACAATAATGGTGGAAGAAACAGGTTTAGCAATAGCAAGCCTTTTCCATCATCTTCTCAGCAACAAACAGAGAGTTCTAAGCAGAACACGTCTGACTTAGCAACCATGGTCTCTGATCTAATCAAAACCACTCAAAGTTTCATGACTGAAACAAGGTCCTCCATTAGAAATTTGGAAGGACAAGTGGGTCATCTGAGCAAGAAAATTACTGAGCTCCCTCCTAGTACTCTTCCAAGCAATACAGAAGAAAATCCAAAAGGAGAGTGCAAGGCCATCAACATGGCCGAATTCTGGGAGGAAGGAGAGGCAGTGAACGCCACTGAGGAAGACCTCACTGGACGTCCACTGACCTCCAATGAGTTCCCCAATGAGGAACCATGGGAATCCGAGGCTCAAAATGAGACCATAGAGATTCCATTGGACTTACTTCTGCCATTCATGAGCTCTGATGAGTATTCTTCCTCTGAAGAGGATGAGTATGTCACTGAAGAGCAAGTTGCTAAATACCTTGGAGCAATCATGAAGCTAAATGACAAGTTATTTGGAAATGAGACTTGGGAGGATGAACTCCCTTTGCTCACCAAAGAACTGGATGACTTGTCTAGGCAGAAACTGCCTCAAAAGAGACAGGATCCTGGGAAGTTTTCAATACCTTGT
>NC_029777.3:75469258-75470021 GCF_000817695.3 Arachis duranensis
GAGCTACCAAGTTTTTGGGGTTCATGACCGGGGATTATGAGAGTTGTGAAAAGTATTGTTCACAATTTCGCGCACCAAGAAGAAAGAAGAGAAGAGAATAAGAAGAGAATATGGAGGAGAAGGGGAAGTGTAGGTTCGGCCAAAGTATGGAAGAAGGGGGTTGGGTTGTGTGAAAATGAAGTAGAATGGAAGGGTATATATAGGGAAAGGGGAGAGGGTAGGTTCGGCCATTTAGGGTGGGATTGGGTGGGAAAATGTTTTTGAATTTTGAAGGTAGGTGGGGTTTATGGGGAAGAGTGGATGGATGTGAGTGGTGAATAGGTGATTGGGAAGAGAGATTGAGGTGATTGGTGAAGGGTTTTTGGGAAGTGTGACATGGGGAAGAGTAAAATAGGATTAGGAGGTAAGGTGGAAATATAGTAGGTGAGGATCCTGTGGGGTCCACAGATCCTGAGGTGTCAAGGAATTCCATCCCTGCACCAAATAGGCATGTAAAATGCCTTTGCACACCATTCTGGTGTTTAAACGCCGAGTGGTGCACATTCTGGGCGTTCAACGCCCACATGTAACATGTGTCTGGCGTTGAATGCCAGTTTCATGCTTGTTACTGGCGTTCAGCGCCAGCTTGTCCTCTAGGCACATTCCTGGCGTTCAGCGATAGAATGTTGCTTGTTTCTGGCATTCAGCACCAGATTCATGCTCTGTTCTGGCGTTGAACGCCAGCCAGATGCTCCTTACTGGCGTTGAACGCCAGTCTGTGCTT
>NC_029777.3:75470161-75471407 GCF_000817695.3 Arachis duranensis
AAAATAACAATAAAATAAAAATTAGATAAATAAAATTGGGTTGCCTCCCAACAAGCGCTTCTTTAATGTCAATAGCTTGACAGTGGCTCTCATGGAGCCTCACAGGTGATCAGGTCAATGTTGTATAGTCCCAACACCAAACTTAGAGTTTGGATATGGGGTCTTGACACCAAACTTAGAGTTTGGTTAGGGCCTCACAACACCAAACTTAGAGTTTGGTTGGGGCCTCACAACACCAAACTTAGAGTTTGACTGTGGGGGCTCTTCTTGACTCTGAACTGAGAGAAGCTCTTCATGCTTACTCTCTTTTTTCACAGAGGGATGGCCATGTGCCTTAAACACAAGGTAGTCCCCATTCAATTGAAGGACTAGTTCACCTCTATTGACATCTATCACAGTTCCTTCTGTGGCTAGGAAAGGTCTTCCCAGGATAATGCATTCATCATCTTCCTTCCTAGTGTCTAAGATTATGAAATCAGCAGGGATGTAAAGGCCTTCAACCTTTACTAACACGTCCTCCACTATTCCATAAGCTTGTCTCAATGACTTGTCTGCCAATTGTAATGAGAACAAGGCAAGTTGTACCTCAATGATCCCCAGCTTCTCCATTATAAAGAGTGGCATAAGATTTATCCCTGACCCCATATCACATAGAGCCTTTTCAAAGGTCATGGTGCCTATGGTACAAGGTATTAAGAACTTGCCAGGATCTTGTCTCTTTTGAGGTAAAATTTGCTGAATCTAAGTATCTAGTTCACTAATGAGCAAGGGAGGTTCACTTTTCCAAGTCTCATTACCAAACAACTTGGCATTCAGCTTCATGATAGCTCCTAAATATTGAGCAACTTGCTCTCCAGTCACATCTTCATCCTCTTCAGAGGAAGAATAGTATTCAGAGCTCATGAATGGCAGAAGGAGATTTAATGGAATCTCTATGGTCTCTGTATGAGCCTCAGATTCCTTTGGATCCTTAATAGGAAACTCCTTCTTGCTTGAAGGACGTCCCAGGAGGTCTTCCTTACTAGGATTTTCGTCCTCCTCCTCCCTTGTGCATTCGGCCACATTGATCACATCAATGGCCTTGCACTCTCCTTTTGGATTCTCTTCTGTATTGCTTGGGAGAATACTGGGAGAAGTTTCAATGACTTTTTTACTCAGCTGGCCCACTTGTGCCTCCAGATTTCTAATGGAGGACCTTGTTTCACTCATGAAACTGAAAGTGGCCTTTGATAGATCAGAGACTAAG
>NC_029777.3:75471987-75472701 GCF_000817695.3 Arachis duranensis
AGGCTATCCTTGGGTTGTGAATCCAACCATATTCTAGCTCTGTCTCTTACAGCAAAAGGGAAAAGCATGAGCCTGTAGACTTCAGGATCTATTCCATTAGTCTTAATAGTCTTATAGATCTGCAAGAACTCAGTTAAAAACTGGTAAGGATCTTCAGATGGAAGTCCATAGAACTTGCAGTTTTGTTGCATTAAGGCAACTAGCTGAGGTTTCAGCTCAAAGTTGTTGGCTCCAATGGCAGGAATGGAGATGCTTCTTCCATCAAATTTGGTTGTTGGCTTTGTGAAGTCACCAAGCATTCTCCTTGCATTATTATTATTATTTTCGGCTGCCATCTCCTTCTCTTGTTCTAATGTTTCTGAAAGGTTACCTTTAGATTGTTGTAACTTAGCTTCTCTTAATTTTCTCTTCAGAGTCCTTTCAGGTTCTGGATCAATTTCAACAAGAGTGCCTTTATCCTTGTTCCTGCTCATATAAAAGAGAAGAAAACAAGAAAAGAAAGAGGAATCCTCTATGTCACAGTATAGAGATTCCTTTATGTTAGTAGAAAAAGAAAGGGGAGAAGAATGTAGAAGAGGGGATTCGGATATTTAGATGGAGAGAGGTGAAGAGAAGTGTTAATAATTAAATAATTAAATAGAATAAGAGAGAAGAGATAGAAAATTCGAAAATGATTTAAAAAAAAAGGGTTAGTAATTTTCGAAAATTAAAGAT
>NC_029777.3:75472910-75473238 GCF_000817695.3 Arachis duranensis
GAAAAGATAAGAAGATAAGAAGTTAGATAAGATATTTTAAAATCAAATTTTTGAAAAAGATAAAATTTTTGAAAAAGATATAATAAAAGATAAAAAGATTTAATTTAAAAATTTAAAATTACTTACTTCACTAACAAGAAACTACAAGATAAGATTCTAGAACTTAAAGATTGAACATTTCTTAACAAGAACGTAACAAACTTCAAATTTTTGAATCAATCACATTAATTATTAGTGAATTTTCAAAAATATGATATAAAGATAAGAAAAAGATTTTGAAAAAGATTTTTGAAATTTTCGAAAAATAGAAAAAAAATGAAAAAGATAT
>NC_029777.3:75473499-75478838 GCF_000817695.3 Arachis duranensis
ACTTGAAGATCATGAAGAACACTATGAATGCATGGAGTTTTCGAAAAATGCAAGAAAAATTTTTAAAGCATGCAATTGACAGCAAACTTAAAAATTGACTCAAGACTCAGACAAGAACATAAAATATTTTTGATTTTTATGATTTTCTAAATTTTTTTTTGGATTTTTATTAAATTTTTTTCGAAAATATTTTTGGAAAAAAAACAAAAAAGAAAAGAAAATTTTGAAAAAGATTTTTGAAAAGAAAATTACCTAATCTGAGCAACAAGATGAATCGTCAGTTGTCCATACTCGAACAATCCCCGGCAACGGCGCCAAAAACTTGGTGGACGAAATTGTGATCCTCTTTGTATTTGCATGAGATTTAAAAATTGGCTCATCTTTGTATTTGCATGAGATTTTAAAAATTGGCTTTATTGGAATTTATGATCACAACTTCATTCAACTTAACCAGCAAGTGTACTGGGTCATCCAAGTAATACCTTACGTGAGTAAGGGTCGATCCCACAGAGATTGTTGGTATGAAGCAAGCTATGGTCACCTTGTAAATCTCAGTTAGGCAGATTAATTGGTTATGGGTTTCGAAAAATAATGCATAAATAGAAAATAAAAAGGGATAGAAATACTTATGTAAATCAATAGTGGGAATTTCAGATAGGCGTGTGGAGATGCTGTGCTCCTCTCGAATCTCTACTTTTTTATTATATTCATCCAATCCTTCTTACTCCTTTCCATGGCAAGCTGTATGTAGCCGCTTAGGCTTGGATTTTAGTTCCTTGGGCCCTCCTATCCATTGATGCTCAAAGCCTTGGATCCTTTTTACCCTTGCCTTTTGGTTTTAAGGGCTATTGGCTTTTTCTGCTTGCTTTTTCTTTTTCTTTCTATTTTTTTTTGCCAATATTTTTTTTCGCAAGCTTTTTCTATTCATTGGTTTTTCTTACTTCATGAATCTAATTTATGATTTTTCAGATCATCAGCAACATTTCTCTTTGTTCATCATTCTTTTAAGAGCCAACAATTTTAACATTCATAAACAACAAGATCAAAATTATGCACTGTTTAAGCATTCATTCAGAAAACAAAAAGTATTGTCACCACATCAATATAATTAAACTGAATTCAAGGATAAATTTGAAACTCATGTATTTCTTGTTCTTTTGAATTAGGAACATTTTTCATTTAAGAGAGGTGAAGGATTCATGGAATTATTCATAGCCTTAAGACATAGTTACTACATACTAATAATCATGAAGTAGAGACACAAAACATAAACAAACATATAGCATAAAAACCGAAAAAAAAAACAATAGAGAAATAAGAACAAGGAATGAGTCCACCTTAGTGATGGTGGCGCTTTCTTCTTGAAGAACCAATGATGTCCTTGAGCTCTTCTATGTCTCTTCCTTGCGTTTGTTGCTCCTCCCTCATTTCTCTTTGATCTTCTTTAATTTCATGGAGAATGATGGAGTGCTCTTGATGTTCTACCCTTAATTGATCCATATTGTAACTCAAGTCTTCTAGAGAAGTGTTGAGTTGTTCCCAATAGTTGTTGGGAGGAAAGTGCATCCCTTGAGGTATCTCCGGGATTTCTTGGTGATGCGCTTCCTCATGCGTCTCTTGGGTTCCATGAGTGGGCTCTCTTGTTTGCTCCATCCTCTTCTTAGTGATGGGCTTATCCTCCTCAATGGGGATGTCTCCTTCTATGATAACTCCCGCTGAGTAACATAGATGGCAAATGAGGAAAAGCTAGCCTTGCCATGGTGGAGGACTTTTCGGCTATTTTGTAGAATTTAAGGGAGATGACTTCATGAACTTCTACTTCCTCTCCATTCATGATGCTATGAATCATGATGGCCTGATCCACAGTAACTCTGAATCGGTTGCTAGTGGGGATGATAGAGCGTTGGATGAACTCCAACCATCCTCTAGCCACAGGCTTGAGGTCCAGTCTTCTTAATTGAACCGGCTTGCCTTTGGAGTCTCTTTTCCATTGAGCTCCTTCCATACATATGTCCATAAGAACTTGGTCCAACCTTTGATCAAAGTTGACCTTTCTAGTGTAGGGGTGTGCATCTCCTTGCATCATAGGCAAGTTGAATGCCAACCTCACATTTTTCGGGCTAAAATCTAAGCATTTTTGCCGAACCATTGTAAGATAATTCTTTGGATTCGGGTTCACACTTTGATCACGGTTCCTAGTGATCCATGCATTGGCATAGAACTCTTGAACCATTAAGATTCTGACTTGTAGAATGGGGTTGGTCAGAACTTTCCAACCTCTTCTTTGGATCTCATGTCGGATCTCCGGATACTCATTTTTCTTGAGTTTGAAAGGGACCTCGGGGATCTCCTTCTTCTTGGCCACAACTTCATAGAAGTGGTCTTGATGGGCTTTGGAGATGAATCTCTCGATCTCCCATGACTCGGAGGTGGAAGCTTTTGTCTTCCCTTTCCCTTTTCTAGAGGTTTCTCCGGCCTTAGGTGCCATCAATGGTTATGGAAAAATAAAAAACCTATACTTTTACCACACTAAACTTAGAAAATTGCTCGCCCTAGAGTAAAAGAAGAAAGAATAGATGAAGAAGAAGAAGATATGGAGGAGAGGGGGAGAGGGTTGTGTTTCGGCCAAGGAGGAGAAGAGAGGGTTGTGTTGTGTGAAAATGGAGAATGGATGGGTATATATAGTGGAGGGAGATGGGTTAAGGTTCTGCCATATTGGGTGGGTTGGGTGGAAAAAGGGATTTTGAATTTTGAAGGTAGGTGGGGTTTATGGGGAAGAGTAGATGGATGTGAGTGGTGAAGAGGTGACGGGGAAGAGAGATTGAGGTGATTGGTGAAGGGTTCTGGGGAAGAGTTATTATTGGATTGTGTGAAGAGGAGAGAAGGTGAGTTGAGGTAGGTGGGGATCCTGTGGGGTCCACAGATCCTGAGATGATCCTGTGGAGTCCACAGATCCTAAGGTGTCAAAAATTATCATCCCTGCACCAATGAGGCGTGTAAAATGCCCTCTGCATACAATACTGGCGTTCAACGCCAGATTGATGCTTGTTTCTGGCGTTGAACGCCAGCTTCATGCTTGTTTTGGGCGTTCAACGCCCATTTGCAGCATGTTTCTGGCGTTGAACGCCAGTTCCATGCTTGTTTCTGGCGTTCAGCGCCAGCTTTCCTTAGGGTGTATTCCTGGCGTTTAAATGCCAAGATGCTGCTTGTTTCTGGCGTTCAACGCCAGATCCATGCTCTATTCTGGTGTTGAACGCCAGCCAGATGCTCCTTACTGGCGTTTAAACACCAGTAAGCCCTTCCTCCAGGGTGTGCTTTTTCTTCTGCTGTTTTTTATTCTATTTTTAATTTTAGTATTTATTTTGTGACTCCACATGATCATGAACCTAATAAAACATAAAAGAACAATAAAATAAAAAAAATAAAATTAGATAAATAAAAATTAGGTTGCCTCCCAATAAGCGCTTCTTTAATGTCAATAGCTTGACAGTGGGCTCTCATGAAGCCTCACAGGTGATCAGGTCAATGTTGTAGACTCCCAACACCAAACTTAGAGTTTGATTGTGGGGGCTCTGTTTGACTATGTACTGAGAGAAGCTTTTCATGCTTCCTCTCCATGGTTGCAGAGGAACACCCTTGGGTTTTAAACACAAGGTAGTCCCCATTCAATTGAAGGACTAATTCTCCTCTGTTAACATCTATCACAGCTCCTGCTGTGGCTAGGAAAGGTCTTCCAAGGATGATGCATTCATAAGCTTCACTAACACGTCCTTCAAATGGCATTTAACTTGGTATGCACTTTTACTAACTCAGCACTTTCTTCACAACTCCGCACAACTAACCAGCAAGTGCACTGGGTCGTCCAAGTAATAAACCTTACGTGAGTAAGGGTCGATCCCACGGAGATTGTTGGTATGAAGCAAGCTATGGTCATCTTGTAGATCTCAGTTAGGCGAAGAATAAATGGTTGTGGAGTTTTCGAATAATAATAATAAATAAACATAAAATAAAGATAAAGATACTTATCTAGATCATCGGTGGGAATTTCAGATAGGCATATGAAGATGTTGTGTTCCTTTTGGATCTCTGCAACATACTGCTTTCATACTTTCAATCCTTCTTACTCCTTTCCAAGGCAAGCTGTATGTAGGGCATCACCGTTGTCAATGGCTACATCCTATCCTCTCAGTGAAAAAGGTCAAAATGCTCTGTCACGGCATGGCTAATCATCTGTCGGTTCTCGATCATGTCAGAATAGAATCCATTGATTCTTTTGCGCTTGTCATCACGCCCAACAATCACGAGTTTGAAGCTCGTCACAGTCATTCAATCCCTGAATCCTACTCGGAATACCACAGACAAGGTTTAGACTTTTCGGATTCTCATGAATGCTGCCATCAATTCTAGCTTATACCACAAAGATTCTGATAAGGAATCCAAGAGATATGTGCCCGGTCTAAGGTAGAACGGAAGTGGTTGTCAGTCACGCATTCATAGGTGAGAATGATGATGAGTGTCACGGATCATCACATTCGTCTTGGTTAAGTGCAACGAATATCTTAGAATAGGAATAAACTGAATTGAATAGAAAATAGTAGTAATTGCATTGAAACTCGAGGAACAGCAGAGCTCCACACCCTTAATCTATGGTGTGTAGAAACTCCACCGTTGAAAATACATAAGTGATGGTCCAGGCATGGCCGAATGGCCAGCCCCTATGGTCTAAGAACTAAACATCCAAAGATGTGGTCAAAGACTATTGGTGGACGAAATTGTGATCCTCTTTGTATTTGCATGAGATTTAAAAATTGGCTCTATTGGAATTTATGATCACAACTTCATTCAACTTAACCAGCAAGTGTACTGGGTCATCCAAGTAATACCTTACGTGAGTATGGGTGAATCCCACAGAGATTGTTGGTATGAAGCAAGCTATGGTCACCTTGTAAATCTCAGTTAGGCAGATTAATTGGTTATGGGTTTCGAAAAATAATGCATAAATAGAAAATAAAAAGGGATAGAAATACTTATGTAAATCAATAGTGGGAATTTCAGATAGGCGTGTGGAGATGCAGTGCTCCTCTCGAATCTCTACCTTTTTATTATATTCATCCAATCCTTCTTACTCCTTTCCATGGCAAGCTGTATGTAGGGCATCACCACCATCAATGGCTACTTTTAATCCTCTCGGGAAAATGGTCCTATGCGCTGTCACTGCACGGCTAATCATCTGGAGGCATCTCCCTTGTTGATAGCTACATCCCATCCTCTCAGTCAAAATGGTCCAAATGCTCTGTCACAGCACGGCTAATCATCTGTCGGTTCTCAATCAGGTTGGA
>NC_029777.3:75479349-75513273 GCF_000817695.3 Arachis duranensis
GAGCTGAGGCTTTTCTTGGAGTTGAACTCCAAGTTATAACGTGTTTTGGGCGTTCAACTCCGGATCATGACGTTTTTCTGGCGTTTAACTCCAGACAGCAGCATGTACTTGGCGTTCAACGCCAAGTTACGTCATCAATTTCCAAATAAAGTATAAACTATTATATATTTCTGGAAAGCTCTGGATGTCTACTTTCTAACGCCGTTGAGAGCGTGCCAATTGAAGTTCTGTAGCTCCAGAAAATCCATTTCGAGTGCAGGGAGGTCAGATTCCAACAGCATTAGCAGTCCTTTTGTCAGCCTTTTTCAGAGTTTTGCTCAAGTCCCTCAATTTCAGCCAGAAATTACCTGAAATCACAGAAAACACACAAACTCATAGTAAAGTCCAGAAATGTGAATTTAACATAAAAACAAATGAAAACATCCCTAAAAGTAGCTTGAACTTACTAAAAACTACCTAAAAACAATGCCAAAAAGCGTATAAATTATCCGCTCATCAACTATATTGTCAAAAAGATGTCTAATACAATAGTAAAATGTCCAATTTATACTAGACTAGCTATTAGGGTTTACAGAAGTAAGTAATTGATGCAAAAATCCACTTTCGTGGCCCACTTGGTGTGTGCTTGGGCTGAGCTTGAGCTTTACACGTGCAGAGGCTTCTTTTGGAGTTGAACGCCAAGTTGTCACATGTTTCTGGTGTTTGACTCCAGAATGCAGCATGGAACTGGCGTTGAGCGCTAGTTTACGTCATTTAATCTCGAATAAAATATGGACCATTATATATTGCTGGAAAGCTCTGGATGTGTAATTTCCAACAGCATCAGCAGTCCTTTGTCAGCCTTCTTATCAGAGTTTTCTCAGGTCCCTCAATTTCAGCCAGAAAATACCTGAAATCACAGAAAAATACAAAAACTCATAGTAAAGTCCAGAAATGTGGATTTAGCATAAAAACTAATGAAAATATCCCTAAAAGTAGCTAGATCCTACTAAAAACTATCTAAAAATAATGCCAAAAAGCGTATAAATTATCCACTCATCATGAAGCATGCGAGAATGAGCCATGGTTAGAGCAAAACTTGGATTCTTTATTTGAAAATGGTAATAATCTATCATTGTTAAGAGATGAGGTAGATGATGAACTATTAAATGATGACATTGGAGAAGATGAACACATGTCAGAATAGTTAGTAGGTTAAATTAATTTACGATGTGAAATTTATATTTAAGTTTTCGTTTAGTTATAATTCACATTTTATCTATACTTATTAATTATTTTATTTCCAACTATTATTTTATCTAAAAAATAAAAAGGACAGAAATGAAAATCTTGTGATTTGAAACTTGTAACTAATTTTGTTTGTAAATTTTACATAAATTGATTTAATGGAACTACTAAGCTTTGATGCACATTTTATTTATTTATTAATTATTAATTTGATCTATTATGCAGATATGCCAAAGTAAAAGAGATACAAGAATCTACTTAAAGCAGCAGTGATGCGTGAGCATCTTTCCTATCTTTTCCTAGTGAATTTGCATCTAATTTGTTGAGTTTAATAAAGAATTAATTATATTTTAGCTACTATGGATGCTACTTTGAGTCTCTTGCAATTTTATTTATTTTAGGAAGCATTCGTTTGGATTTGATGGAGTTTCTGCAGCACAAGAACAAAAGGAGATGGCAGCGATGAGCAACGCGCACGCGTGCCTGACGCGTGCGCGTGATTTGGAGATATCCATGGCAATGCGTGCGCGTGACTGACGCGTACGCCTGGTATGAAGATTTGCTCAGCGACGCGTACGCGTGACCGACGCGTCCACGTGACTCGCAGAAAAGACCATCGATGAGTACGCGTGACTGACACGTACGCGTGACATGCGCCACGTGCAGAAAATGCAGAAAATGCTGGGGGTGATTTCTGGACCCCATTTTAGCACCCAAGTTAGGCGCGGATCCAGTGAAGCCAAGTGGTCCCCACGTTACAAGACGCGGAGTAGTTAGTTAATTCTGATTTAAATTCAAATTTGATTTTAAAATAGGAAAATATATTATCTTAATTTTAGATATTAGATTTTAAATTAATTAAGATTAGTTATAAAAAGGAGAGACTTCTCTTCTATTGAGATTCCAATAGGGGGATTCCATTAGGGAATTCTATACAAATTTACATTCCACATTCCATGAGCAACTAATCCTCCATTGTTAAGGTTAGGAGCTCTGTCTATTTGTATAGATTGATTTTATTGCTTTTTCTATTTTAATTTATGTATGGATTTATAATTTAAGAATTGTTTTTGCTTTTTATTTTATGAATTTGGGTGGAACGGAAGTATGACCCTCTTTTCTATTTGAGTTCTTGTAAAACTTAGAAAATCTATTTACTTGAACAATAGGTTGAAAACAATTTCTCCTAAATTTTAATTATCTGAATTTAACAGGATACATGACATATAATCCTTTTACTTATTGGGTAATTAGAGTTTTTGTGGCATATAAACTAGAAATTGATTATCACCCTCTAATTGGAATTAATTGACCAAGGAATTGGCAGTTAATGAACTTTAGAGGAGACTAGGAAGGTCTAAGGAATTAGGGTCTAGTCACATACAATTTGCCATAAAATTAAATCCTACATGATTAAAATAGTTACTAAGAAAAGTTAATCCGAAAAAATAGATAAGTCTGAAGCCTTAACAGTTTTCTCCATATTTTATTCCCAACTTATTTATTTGTCTATCCTTTTTATATTCTGAGTTCGAATTTAAACCTTTTGAATATCTCAAAACCCTTTTCTGCTTGCCTAACTAAGCTTATCACTCAATAACTGTTGCGTAATCCATTAATCCTTGTGGGATCAACACTTACTCACGTAAGGTATTACTTGGTACGACCCGGTACACTTGCCGGTTAGTTTGTGGGTTGTAAAATACTGCACCAAGTTTTTGGTGCAGTTGTCGGGGATTGACTGTGATTAACAACTATCAGTTGTTTGTTGCTTTCCTGTTTACCACATGGTGCGTTTAATTCTGTTTGGTGTTTTGTGCTAAGGAAAAATAATGGAGAGAGATCACATAGGTTACTACTCACACCCAAGTAGTGATTCATATTATGGTGGATAGAGGAACTATCCAAATTTTGGTAGGCAAAGTCAAGACCAAAGAAACTTCAATGCTCCATGTTTCAACTATCAAAAGTCACCCCCTCCATATTCATACCACGAACCACCATCTCTATATTTGTACCAAGAACCACCACCTCTCTATCCATATCAAGAACCATCATCTTTCTACCCATACCAAGAGCCACCATCTACCTATTCATACCAAGAACCATCATCTTTTTACACTTATCAAGAACCAGCATCTCCTTCTTATGCATATCAAGAGCCACCATCTCCTTATTCATCTCAAATACCATCAGATCTTGAACTTCTCATGAAAGAATGCCTACATAATATAAAGACAAGTGTCAAAAATGTAGAGAAATATGTGCAGACAATGATCAAGAACCAGGAAGAGGAACAAGCAAATTCCTTCCCAAAAGATACAATGCAAGATCCAATGGAAGAAAGTGAGGAAACCAATCAACGGATTTTATACTCCAGTGAATTAGAAAACTTTCCACCCTCACATATGGAAGAAGAGGAAGATGCACAAGTTCCTATGCCCTTGGTAAGTAATGAAGAAGAGATTGAATTAGAAGAAAGCTACCAAGAGGAAGAGGTTGAAATTAAGGAAGCTTGCAAAGAGGTAGAAGAATTCAAAGAAGAACACAAGGGAGTGGAGCTTGCAATACCTCTTCAAAAGCCATCACCATCCAATACAACATTCAAGTGGGTAAAATTCCTATCCTTAACCTTTACTTTCCCACTTGAATATGGGCTACTGGAGACAGATGGTCAATTTAGAGCTCTTTGTGGCATTAAGAGTAAGAGGAAGATGGTTAGTGGCAAGAGTTGTCAAGTAAGGTTCAATATGGTTGCATGCTCCAAATTGAAGTGCAAGGATTGGTGTAGAGCACAATTGAATGGATCTAGAAGATTGTTTGGATATCTCTATGAGAATTCAGATTACTTGCCACCCGGTGGGAACAATGGTGATCCACAAGAAGACGGATATAAAAGCAAGGTTTGGGACCCTGGAATTCATTCCCACAATCAACACTCTTGGGGCCTTGTCACTTACTTCAACTTGCTAGAAGGCGTTATGCGCCAAGCTTTGAATCCCAGTGGCCACTGGAATTACAAACATTGGTGGAGATTCCAGGATCAGTACAAGCTCAAGCCACCATGACAAGGAACTCACCACATGTCCAACTTAAGGACTTAACTAAAAGTGCCTGGTGGGAGATAACCCACCGTGGTATGATCGTTCCTTTTCATTCTTAGTTGTTTTTCGTAGTAGTAGTTTTCTTACTTATTTGATTTTTATTGAGTTCTTACTAATTTTCTGATCACGCAGCTATTTTAGAACAGGAACCAGAAAAAAAGAAAAGAAGAAGAGCACATGACGCGCAAGCGTCACTGACGCGTGGTGCACGAAAATTACACTCGCACTATATAATTCTGCACAACTAACCAGCAAGTGCACTAGGTCGTCCAAGTAATACCTTACGTGAGTAAGGGTCGATCCTACGGAGATTGTTGGCTTGAAGCAAGCTATGGTTATCTTATTATTCTTAGTCAGGATATCGATAGGGTTCTTTAGTTTCAATTGTAAAAAAAGTGAAAGAGCATGAAATGAGTAATTGTTACGCAGTAATGGAGAATGTGTTGGAGTTTTGGAGATGCTTTGTCCTCTGAATCTCTACTTTCCTACTATTAGCTTCTTCACGCACGCAAGGTTCCTTCTATGGCAAGCTGTGTGTTGGTGGATCACCGTTGTCAATGGCTACCATCCGTCCTATCAGTGAAAATGGTCCAAATGCGCTGTCACCGCACGGCTAATCATCTGTCGGTTCTCGATCATGTCGGAATAGGATCCATTGATCCTTTTGCGTCTGTCACTACGGCCAACACTCGCGAATTTGAAGCTCGTCACAGTCATCCAATCCCTGAATCCTACTCGGAATACCACAGACAAGGTTTAGACTTTCCGAATTCTCAAGGATACTGCCAATGGATTCTAGCTTATACCACGAAGACTCTGATTAAGGAATCCAAGAGATACTCATTCATTTGAATGTAAAACAGAGGTAGTCGTCAGGCACGCGTTCATAGATTGAGAATAGTGATGAGTGTCACAGATCATCACATTCATCATAGTGAAGTGCGAATGAACATCTTAGATAGAAACAAGCGTGTTTGAATAGAAAACAGAAATAATTGCATTAATTCATCGAGACGCTGCAGAGCTCCTCACCCCCAACAATGGAGTTTAGAGACTCATGCCATCAAAGAGTACAAAGTTCAGATCTAAAAATGTCATGAGGTACAAAATAAGTCTCTAAAAGTTTTTAAATACTAAATTAGTAACCTAGGTTTACAAAAAATGAGTAAACTAAGATAGATAGTGCAGAAATCCACTTCTGGGGCCTACTTGGTATGTGCTGGGGCTGATACTTGAGCTTCTCATGTACCTGGGCTGTTTTTGGAGTTAAACGTCAGGTTGTAACCTGTTTCTGGTATTTAACTCCAACTTGCAACCTGTTTCTGGCGTTCAACGCCAGAATGCAACATGGAACTGGCATTAAACGCCAGTTTACGTCGTTTATCTTCGAGCAAAGTATGGACTGTTATATATTGCTGGAAAGCCCTAGATGTATACTTTCCAACCCAATTAAGAGCGTGCCAAATGGTCTCCTGTAGCTCCAAAAAATCCATTACGAGTGCAGGGAGGTCAGAATCCAACAACATCAGCAATCCTTTTTCAGCCTGAATCAGATTTTTGCTCAGCTCCCTCAATTTCAGCCAGAAAATACCTGAAATCATAGAAAAACACACAAACTCATAGTAAAGTCCAGAAATATGAATTTTGCCTAAAAACTAATAAAAATATACTAAAAACTAACTAAAACATACTAAAAACTACATGAAATTACCCTCAAAAAGCGTATAAAATATCCGCTCATCACAACACCAAACTTAAACTTTTGCTTGTCCCCAAGAAACTAGATAAATAAAATAGGATAAAAAGAAATCAAGAAGCAATAATATCTCAGAGTTTTAAGTGAAGCTCAGATTCTAATTAGATGAGCGGGACTAGTAGGTTTTTGCTTCCGAACAGTTTGGCATCTCACTTTATCCTTTGAAATTTAGAATGATTGGCATCCACAGGAACTCAGAATTCAGATAGTATTATTGATTCTCCTACTTTAGTATGTTGATTCTTGAACACAACTACTTTATGAGTATTGGCCGTGGCCCTAAGCACTTTGTTTTCCAGTATTACCACCGGATACATAAATGCCACAGACACATAACTGGGTGAACCTTTTTAGATTGTGACTTAGCTTTGCTAAAGTCCTCAATTAGAGGTGTCCAGAGTTCTTAAGCACACTCTTTTGTTTTGGATCACGACTTTAACCACTCAGTCTCAAGCTTTTCACTTGGACCTGCATGCCACAAGCACATGGTTAGAGACAGCTTGATTTAGCCGCTTAGGCCTGGATTTATTTTCTTGGGCCCTCCTATCCATTGATGCTCAAAGCCTTGGATCCTTTTCACCCTTGCCTTTTGGTTTAAAGGGCTATTGGCTTTTTATACTGCTCTTTCTCTCTTCTTTTTTTTTCACTGCTCTTTCTTGCTTCAAGAATCAATTTCATGATTTTTCAGATCAACAATAATATTTCTCTTGTTCATCATTCTTTCAAGAGCCAACAATTTTAACATTCACAAAATTTAATATAAAAAATATGCACTGTTCAAGCATTCATTCAGAAGACAAAAAGTATTGCCACCACATATAAATAATTAGAATTTTCCTTATTAAAAACTCGAAAAAATTATTGCCTCCTTATTCTAAAAATTTGCTATTTTATTTATGTTTAATGATGATGAGAAAAATAAATTATAGCTTAATTAGAGATAAAATGAAAATAGATATACTAATTACTACTACTAATATATAACTTCTAAGGTAAATTCCTAATAAGAACAATTATCACAGAGTTAAGGCAAAGATTAGGACTCAACAACCTTTATTTTGGGAGGTGGATGCTCCTTTAATCTGTGGGGTGCTTGGCCCTTCAAAAGACAGCTTCTGATGCTTCAGTTGCTTCAGTTCACGCCCTTGCTCTTCTTGTTCCCTAAGCAGTTTGCAAAGCATGCTACTTTGATTTTGCTGTTCTTCCTTTAGTTGCTCCATAGCTTCTTGCAACTTGGTGATAGATGCTTCAAGACGCTCCCAGTATTCAATTTGAGGGATTTCCGGGAGGAACTCCTGTGCTTTCCTCTTGATGGGGTCCCCCTGCACTTGTTGTCCTTCCATTGACTTTTTGGTGATTGGTCGCTCAACTGAGATATACTCAGTTACTCCCATCTTCACCCCAGCATCTTTACATAGTATAGATATTAAGCTTGGATAAGCCAATTTGGCATCTTTGGAGTTCTTGTTTGCAATTGTGTAAAGTTCACAAGAGATCAGTTGATGAACTTCCACTTCTTTTCCCAACATTATGCAATGGATGATTACTGCTCTTTTGATGGTGACTTCAGAGCGGTTGCTAGTGGGCAGTATAGAATGCCCAATGAAGTCCAGCCAGCCTCTGTCGACTAGTTTGAGATCTTCTCTCTTTAGTTGGTTTGGGGCTCCTTTTGTGTTGGTCGTCCACTTGGTTCCAGGGAGGCATATGTCCTCTAGAATTTTGTCCAAGCTCTTATCTGTTCTCATCATTCTCCTATTAAAGAAATCTGGGTCATCTTGCAGCTGAGGTAGCTTGAAGATCTCCCTGATTTTGTCAGGGTGGAGGTGAACAATCTTTCCTCTGACCAGCGTCCGATAGTCATAGAAGGCGGTTCTAGCTATTCTCTGCCTGTCTGTTTGCCACAGATTAGAGTAGAATTCTTGAACCATGTTTCTTCCTACCTTTGTTTCAGGATTAGCTATGATTTCCCAGCTCCTATTTCAAATTTGCTCTTGGATCTCTGGATATTCGTCTTCTTTCAGATCGAATTTAACTTCCGAGATCACTGACCTTAGACCCATTATTTTGTAGTAATGGTCTGAATGTTCTTTGGTTAAGAACTTTCCTTGATTCCAAAGTTATTTTGGAATATTCTTTTCTTGCCTCTTGGAGTGGTTTGTTTTCCCTTAGGAGCCATGATCTTAGTGGGTATTGGTTTAGTAATCACGGATAAACACATCAAACTTAGAGGTTTGCTTGTCCTCAAGCAAAAGAAAGGAAAGGAAGGGGATAGATGGAGAGCCAAGTTCGAATTGTGGAGGAGAGGAGGAAGCTGAACGTGGATTTAAAGGGAGGGGGTGGGTTTTCGAAAATTTTGAAAAAGATAAGATAGAAGATATGATTTGTAAAAGATAAGTATGATGGGAAAAAGATGTAATTTAAAATTGAAAAGTTATGAAAGATATTTGAAAAAGATAAATCTGAATTTTGAAAAGAAGATATGATGAGTTTAAAAAGATTTGAAAAGAATTCAAAAAGATAATTGAGTTTTGAAAAAGGTTTGAAAAGATTTTGAAGAAAAATTAAGAAACATGTTTAGGATTAAAAATTTTTGGAATTGAAGTTGAAAGATGAGAGTTTGTAACATGTTTATGCAAGAAATCATGAATTGAAACATGAAAAATGGAAAAAATTTGAAGTGAAAATGAATTTACCTCATCCCCACAATCCTGGCGTTAAACGCCCAAATGTTGCATGTTTTGGTCATTTAACGCCCATTTGTAGCTTCTCCTGGGCGTTTAACACCCAGCTGTAGCATCTGGCTGGCGTTAAACGCCAAAAAATCCTTTATCACTGGGCGTTTTTCTGAATGCCTAGGATGCTGCAAATCTGGCATTAATCGCCCAGAAGTTGCTTCTTTCTGGCGTTTAACGCCCAGATGGCTATCTCTACTAGCGTTAAACGCCCAGTAGATGCTTCTTTTGGGCGTTAAACGCCCAAAACAGCTCTTACTGGCTTTTTCGCACCAGTGAGCTTCTTTTTGCTATTTTATCCTCTGAATCCTTCTGCAACTCTGTGAACTCATGTAATTGCTATTTTACCTTGAAGATATTTAATATGAACCTATAAAATTCAATTAATTAACAAATAAGCTTTGTTAATGGCTGGGTTGCCTCTCAGCAAGCGCTTCTTTATTGTCTTTAGCTAGACTATTACTGAGCTTTAATCAAGTCTCAGTTTTCAGCATTCTTGCTCAAAATTGCTTTCAAGATAATGTTTGACTCTCTGTCCATTAATAATGAACTTTTTATTAGAATCATTATCCTGAAGCTCTACGTATCCATATGGTGACACACCTGTAATCAGATATGGTCCTCTCCACCGGGATATCAATTTCCCGGGGAATAATCTGAGCCTAGAATTAAACAGCAAAACTTTCTGCCCTGGCTCAAAGACTCTGGATGACAGCTTCTTATCATGCCATCTTTTTGCTTTTTCTTTGTAAATTTTTGCATTTTCAAAAGTATTGAGTCTGAATTCCTCTAGCTCATTTAACTGGAGAAATCGTTTTTCTCCAGCTAACTTGGCATCAAGCTTTAGGAATCTGGTTGCCCAGTAGGCCTTATGTTCCAGTTCCACTGGCAAGTGACAGGCTTTTCCATACACAAGCTAGTATGGAGAGGTCCCTATAGGAGTTTTGAATACTGTTCTGTATGCCCACAGAGCATCATCTAAGCTTCTTGCCCAATTCCTTCTACAGTTAATCACAGTCCGTTCCAGGATTCTTTTAAGTTCTTTATTAGAGACTTCAGCTTGGTCATTTGTCTGTGGATGATATGGAGTTGCCACCCTGTGGCTAACTCCATATCGAACCATAGCAGAGTAAAGCTGTTTATTGCAGAAATGAGCGCCCCATCACTGATTAGTACTCTAGGGACACCAAATCCGCTGAAGATATGTTTTTGGAGGAATTTCAGCACTGTCTTAGTATCATTAGTGGGTGTTGCAATAGCTTCCACCCATTTGGATACATAATCCACTGCTACCAGAATATAAGTGTTTGAGTATGATGGAGGGAAAGGCCCCATGAATTCAATACCCCATACATCAAACAACTTAATCTCCAAGATCCCTTGTTAAGGCATGGCATAACTGTGAGGCAGATTGCCAGATCTTTGGCAACTGTCACAATTAAGTACAAACTCTCAGGAGTCTTTATAGAGAGTAGGCCAATAGAAGCCACATTGGAGGACTCTTGTGGCTGTTCACTCACTTCCAAAATGTCCTCCATATTGTGATCCATGGCAACGCCAAAGGATCTTCTGTGCTTCTTCTTTAGGCACACATCTACGGATTACTCCGTCTGCACATCTCTTGAAGAGATATGGTTCATCCCAAAGATAGTACTTTGCATCCATGATCAATTTCTTTGATTGCTGCCTACTATACTCTTTGGGTATGAATCTCATTGCCTTGTAGTTTGCAATGTCTACAAACCATGGCACTTCCTAGATGGCAAAGAGTTGCTCATCCGAAAAGTTTTTAGAGATCTCAGTAAGAGGGAGGGACGCCCCTTCTACTGGTTCTATTCGGGACAGGTGATCTGCTACTTAGTTCTCTGTCCCTTTTCTGTCTCTTATTTCTATATCAAACTCTTACAGAAGCAACACCCATCTTATGAGTCTAGGTTTTGAATCCTGCGTTGTGAGTAGATATTTAAGAGCAGCATGATCAGTGTACACAATCACTTTTGATCCTCTAAATAAGATCTGAACTTGTCAATGGCGTAAACCACTGCAAGTAACTCTTTTTCTGTGGTTGTGTAGTTCTTCTATGCGTCATTTAAAACACCATTGGCATAATAAATGACGTGCAGAAGCTTGTCATGCCTTTGTCCCAACACTGCACCAATGGCATGGTCACTAGCATCACACATTAGTTCAAATGGTAATGTCCAGTCTGGTGCAGAGATGACTGGTACTGTGACCAGCTAAGCTTTTAGAGTCTCAAATGCCTGCAGACACTCCTTATCAAAGATAAATGGCATGTCAGCAGCTAGCAGAGTACTCAGAGGTCTTGCAATTTTTGAAAAATCTTTTATAAACCTCTTATAGAATCCTGCATGCCCCAAAAATCTTCTGATTGCCTTAACATTGGCAGGTGGTGATAATTTTTCAATTACCTCTACCTTAGCTTGATCCACCTCTATTCCCTTGTTCGAAATTTTGTGCCCAAGGACAATTCCTTCAGTCACTATAAAGTGACATTTCTCCCAGTTTAAAACCAAGTTAGTCTCTTGGCACCTCTTTAGAACAAGTGCTAGATGGTCAAGACAGGAGCTGAATGAGTCTCCAAATACTGAGAAGTCATCCATGAAGACTTCCAGAAATGTTTCCACCATATCAGAGAAAATAGAGAGCATGGACCTTTGAAAGATTGCAGGTGCATTGCACAGACCAAATGGTATCCTTCTGTATGCAAATACTCCGGATGGACATGTGAATGATGTTTTCTCTTGATCCTGGGGATCTACTGCAATTTGATTATAACCTGAATATCCATCCAAGAAGCAGTAGTATTCATGACCTGCTAGTCTTTCTAGCATCTGGTCTATGAATGGTAAAGGAAAATGATCCTTTCTGGTAGCTGTATTAAACCTTCTGTAATCAATATACATACGCCACCCTGTAACTGTACTTGTAGGAACCAGTTCACTTTTTTCATTATGAACCACTGTCATGCCACCCTTCTTAGGGATGACTTAGACAGGGCTCACCCAGGGGCTATCAGAAATAGGATAAATAATCCCAGCCTCTAGTAATTTAGTGACCTCCTTCTGCACCACCTCCTTCATGGCTGGATTCAGCCGCCTCTGTGGTTGAACCACTGGCTTAGCGTCATCCTCTAATAGGATCTTGTGCATGCATCTGGCTGGGCTAATGCCCTTAAGATCACTGATGGACCATCCAAGAGCTGTCTTGTGTGTCCTTAGCACTTGAATCAGTGCTTCCTCTTCCTGTGGCTCTAAGGTTGAGCTTATGATTACAGGAAAAGTGTCACCTTCTCCCATAAATGCATATTTCAAGGATGGTGGTAATGGTTTGAGCTCGGGTTTATGAGGTTTCTCCTCTTCCTGAGAGATTTTCAGAGGTTCTATTATTCTCTCTGGTTCCTCCAGATCAGGCTGAGTATCTTTAAAGATATCCTCTAGCTCTAATTTAAGACTCTCAGTCATATTGACCTCTTTCACAGAGAGTCAATAATATCAATGCTCATGCAGTCGTTTGGGGTGTCTGGATGCTGCATAGCTTTGACAACATTCAACTTAAACTCGTCCTCATTAACTCTCAGGGTTAATTCCCCTTTTTAGACGTCAATAAGGGTTCGTCCAGTTGCTAGGAAAAGTCTTCCTAGAATGAGAGTTGCACTCTTGTGCTCCTCAATTTCTAGCACCACAAAGTCAGTGGGAAAGGCAAATGGCCCAACCTTGATAATCATGTCTTCAATCACGCCTGATGGGTATTTAATGGAGCCATCAGCAAGTTCGAGACATATCCGGGTTGGTTTGGCTTCTTCAGTCAAACCAAGCTTTCTGATAGTAGATGCAGGCATTAGGTTGATACTTGCCCCAAGATCACATAGAGCTTGCTTGGTACAAGTACCCTCTAATGTGCATGGTATCATAAAGCTTCCAGGATCTTTAAGCTTCTCTGGTAAGCTTTTCAAAATGACTGCACTGCATTTTTCAGGGAGGTAAACTTTTTCAGTTTCTCTCCAATCCTTCTTAAGACTTAAGATCTCTTTCATGAACTTAACATAAGAGTGTATTTGCTCAAGTGCCTCTGCAAATGGAATCTTTATTTCAAGAGTCCTGAGATAGTCTGCAAAGCGGGCAAATTGCTTATCTTGTTCCGCTTGGCGGAGCTTCTAAGGATAAGGCATCTTGGCTTTGTATTCCTCAACCTTAGTTGCTGCAGGTTTATTTCCTACAGAAGTGGTTGGGAAAGCCTTCTTAGAGGGGTTGCTATCAGCACTTGTATATGTTTGATCCCCCACTGGCATTTGAACGCCAGAACTAAGCATGGGTTGGGCGTTTAACGCCAGCCCTTCACCCTTTTCTAGCGTTTGAACACCAGAATTGTTCCTCTCTGGGCTCTTACTATCCTCAGAGGGATTTTGGGTAGCAGTTTGTTCATTTCTTGGCTTCCTGCTGCCTTAAAATGAGGTATTTAATGTCTTCCCACTTCTTAATTGAATTGCTTGGCACTCTTCTGTTATTTGTTTTGATAACTGCTGTTCTGTTTGCTTCAACTGTACTTCCATGTTCATATTAGCCATTCTTATGTCTTGTAATATCTCCTTGAATTCGGCTAGCTATTTTGTTAGAAAATCTAATTGCTGATTGAATTCAGTAACTTGTTCTGTAGGACTGAGTTCAGCAGTTACTGTTTTAGCCTCTTCTTTCATGGAAGGTTCACTACTTAGGTACAGATGCTGATTCCTGGAAACTGTATCAATGAGCTCTTGAGCTTCTTCAATTGCCTTTCTCATGTGTATAGATCCACCAGCTGAGTGGTCCAAAGACATATGAGCTTTCTCTGTAAGCCCATAATAGAAGATGTCTAACTGCACCCACTCTGAAAATATTTCAGAGGGACATTTTCTTAGCATCTCTTTGTATCTCTCCCAGGCATCATAAAGGGATTCATTATCTCCTTATTTAAAGCCTTGGATGTTCAGCCTTAGATGTGTCATCCGTTTAGGAGGGAAATATTGATTCAGGAATTTTTTTGACAGCTATTTCCATGTCCTTATGCTAGCCTTAGGTTGGTTATTTAACCACCTCTTAGCTTAGTCTTTTACAGCAAATGAAAATAGTAATAATCTGTAGACATCATGATCTACTTCCTTATCATGTACTGTGTCAGCAATTTGTAAAAATTGTGCCAGAAACTTTGTAGGTTCTTCTTGTGGAAGACCGAAATACTGGCAACTTTGCTGCACCATGATAACGAGCTGAGGATTCAACTCAAAACTACTGACTCCGATGGAGGGTATACAGATACTACTCCCATATGAAGCAGTAGTGGGGTTAGCATATGACCCCAGAGTCCTTCTCGACTGTTCATTTCCACTTAGGTCCATGATGGAGAAAGGGAGATGACGTGGATTTATTTTATTTATTTTATTATAAAAAAAGAAATTTTTGAAATAATAAAATAAAATAAAATAAAAACTAAAATAAAAAATTTGAAAAAGTTTTATGAAGATTTTCGAAAAAGTGAGAAGAGAGAAAGTGGTTAGGATATTTTTGAAAAAGGATGTGATTTTTTAAAAATCTTAAGAGGATAAGATTTGAAAAGTTTTGAAATTGAAATCTAAATTTTTTTTGAAAAAAATTCGAAATATTTGCTTAAAAATAGTTAGAAAAGATATTTTTTATTTTTGAATTTTATTATGAAAGAGAAAAACACACAAAAGACACAAGACTTAAAATTTTTAAATCCAATGCTCCTTGTTTTCGAAAATTTTGGAGGAAAAATACCAAGGCACACCAAACTTAAAAATTTTAAGATCAAAACACAAAAAAGACTCAAGAAAACCTTGAAGACTCACAAGAACACCAAGAATAAAAGAAAGAACATCCAACTTAAAATTTTAAAAAAAAATTTTGAAAATTAAAGAAAAATTAACAAGAGAACACCAAACTTAAAGTTTGGCACAAGATTTAATCAAAGAAAAATTATTTTTGAAAAAGTTTTAAAAGGAAGATACCTAATTGCCAAGAACACAAGCCCACGCTCTAGCCAACTGAGCTATAAATTTAACATATTTTAATAAGGTATTTTTAATAAATAAAAAATTTTTGAAAATTGATAGTTTGAAAAAGCACAAGAAAAACAAGAAAAGACACAAAACAAGACAAACTAAAGATCAAACAAGGAAAATAGACAAGAACAACTTGAAGGTCAAAGATGAACAAAGAACATGCAATTCGAAAATTGAAAGACAAAAAAAAGCATGCAATTGACACCAAACTTAAAACATGACACTAAACTCACATAAAAACTAAAAATTAATAAAGAAAAATAATATTTTTGAAAAATTTTTGAAAAGAAAATAAAGACTCTGACCAAAAGACAAAATTTTCCTAATCTAAGCAACAAGATTCACCGTCAGTTGTTCAAACTCAAACAATCCCTGGCAACGGCGCCAAAAACTTGGTGCACGAAAATTACACTCACACTATGTAATTCCGCACAACTAACCAGCAAGTGCACTGGGTCGTCCAAGTAATACCTTACGTGAGTAAGGGTCGATCCCACGGAGATTGTTGGCTTGAAGCAAGCTATGGTTATCTTATTATTCTTAGTCAGGATACCAATAGGGTTCTTTAGTTTCAATTGTAAAAAAAGTGAAAGAGCATGAAATGAGTAATTGTTACGCAGTAATGGAGAATGTGTTGGAGTTTTGGAGATGCTTTGTCTTCTAAATCTCTGCTTTCCTACTATCATCTTCTTCACGCACGCAAGGTTCCATCTATGGCAAGTTGTGTGTTGGTGGATCACTGTTGTTAATGGCTACCATTCGTCCTCTAAGTGAAAATGGTCCAAATGCGCTGTCACCGCACGGCTAATCATCTGTCGGTTCTCAATCATGTCAGAATAGGATCCATTGATCCTTTTGCGTCTGTTACTACGCCCAACACTCGCGAGTTTGAATCTCTTCACAGTCATCCAATCCCTGAATCCTACTCGGAATACCACATACAAGGTTTAGACTTTCCGGATTCTCAAGGATACTGCCAATGGATTCTAGCTTATACCACGAAAACTCTGATTAAGGAATCCAAGAGATATTCATTCATTCGAATGTAGAACAGAGGTGGTTGTCAGGCACGCATTCATAGATTGAGAATAGTGATGAGTGTCACAGATCATCACATTCATCATAGTGAAGTGTGAATGAACATCTTAGATAGAAACAAGCGTGTGTGAATAGAAAACATAAATAATTGCATTAATTCATCGAGACGCTGCAGAGCTCCTCACCCCCAACAATGGAGTTTAGAGACTCATGCTGTCAAAGAGTACAAAGTTTAGATCTAAAAATGTCATGAGGTACAAAATAAGTCTCTAAAAGTTGTTTAAATACTAAATTAGTAACCTAGGTTTACAAAAAAAGAGTAAACTAAGATAGATAGTGCAGAAATCCAGTTCTGGGGCCCACTTGGTGTGTGCTGGGGCTGATACTTGAGCTTCTCACGTGCCTGGGCTATTTCTGGAGTTAAACGTCAGGTTGTAACCTGTTTCTGGCGTTTAACTCCAACTTGCAACCTGTTTCTGGCGTTCAACGCCAGAATGCAACATGGAACTGGCATTAAATGCCAGTTTACGTCGTTTATCTTCGAGCAAAGTATGAACTATTATATATTGCTGGAAAGCCCTGGATGTCTACTTTCCAACCAAATTGAGAGCGTGCCAATTAGACTGGTGTAGCTCCAAAAAATCTATTTCGAGTTCAGGGAGGTCAGAATCCAACAACATCAGTAGTCCTTTTTCAGCCTGAATCAGATTTTTTCTCAGCTCCCTCAATTTCAGCCAGAAAATACCTAAAATTATAGAAAAACACAAAAACTCATAGTAAAGTCCAAAAATATGAATTTTACCTAAAAACTAATAAAAATATACTAAAAACTAACTAAAACATACTAAAAACTACATGAAATTACCCCCCAAAAAGCGTATAAAATATCCGCTCATCAACGCGTACGCGTCATATACATGTGCATGAAAAATAAAATTTAATAGAGAGTTACGCGAGAGTGGCGCAAGAAATAATGCCTTTCGCACAAACAAGCCCACGCGTACGCGTACCCCATGTCTGCGCGTCATTGGTGATTTTGGCACTCCACGCGTGCGCGTCACTGACGCGAACGCGTGACCTGAAAAAATGGCGTAAATATGTGTTTGGGTAGAGACTTGTGCTAGTTTGGGGCTGGAAGTGTGCTAGACGCACAAAATTGACCATGCGTACGCGTCCCTGACGCGTGTGCATCATTTGACCAAACGACCATCCACGCGTGCGCGTGCATGACGCGAACGCGTCGTATGCCAATATTGGTTCCCAAGCCACGCGAACAGAGAGTTGTTCCTGCGCGCGGCTGGCTTCGCGCAAATGGCACAAAACCCATGGCACGCGGATGCCTGCCTGACGCTAACGCGTCATAAAGAAAATTTGCGACCCACGCGTACGCGTCGCTTGCGCCGCACAACTGCACTAGTTCGCCGCCCAGTTTTTAATTTTCTTTCTCTTTCTCCCAATCCTAATTCTCTCTTGTTCTTTTATCCTTTTATTCTTCTTTAATTTTAATAATTGTTTCTTTCTGTTCTCAGTTCTTCTTTGCTTGAGGACAAGCAAACCTTTAAGTTTGGTGTTGACGCTTCTCTTAGAAGTTTTCTGTTTATTCCTATGGCACCAAAAGGAGGGCAAATCATCTTCACAAAGGAGCACAACCTAAAGAATAAAGCGACCGCTAGGATAAATAAGGTGGTTGAGTTCCTTTCATTTTTATTCCTCCCCTCTTTTTCTATGTTATGTTCCGGTTTTCTACTATTTTGCTTTGTTTGTTGCATGATCCTTTATTAGTTAGAATCCTAGGACTAGTTTAGTTTTCTCCCTATTGCTTTAATTTTGAAAAGATGTCTCATGTATTACTCACTGAGCTTGAATCCAAATAAAAAATACAGAAGTGATATATTGCACGAGAAAGTGAGTCTATATTAAAGAATAGTTTTATTTACTTAAATGTGGTGGTATTTTCTGTGATTCTGAATGCATGACATGAACAGTGCATACTTTTGATAGTGAAGTTTATGAATGTTAAAATTGTTGGCTCTTAAAAGAATGATGAAAAAAGAGAAATGTTATTGATAATCTGAAAAATCATAAAATTGATTCTTGAAGCAAGAAAAAGCGGTGAAAAACACAAAGCTTGCGAAAAAAAAAGATAAAATAAAAAATAAAGAGAAATAAAGAAAGAAAAAAGCAAGCACAAAAAGTCAATAAACCTTTAAACTAAAAGGCAAAGGGTAAAAAAGGATCCAAGGCTTTGAGCATTAATGGATATGAGGGCCCAAAGGAATAAAATCCTAGCCTAAGCGGCTAAATCAAGCTGTCCCTAACCATGTGCTTCTGGCATGAAGGTATCAAGTGAAAAGCTTGAGACTGAGCGGTTAAAGTCGTGATCCAAAGTAAAAAGAGTGTGCTAAAGAACTCTGGGCACCTCTAACTACGGACTCTAGCAAAGCTGAGTCATAATCTAAAAAGGTTCACCCAGTTATGTGTCTGTGGCATTTATGTATCCGGTGGTAATACTGGAAAACAAAATGCTTAGGGTCACGGCCAAGACTCATAAAGTATTTGTGTTCAAGAATCAACATATTGAACTAGGAGAATCAATAACACTATCTGAATTTTGAGTTCCTATGGATTCCAATCTTTCTGAACTTCAAAGGATAAAGTGAAATGCCAAAACTATTTACGATTGCAGTTGTAAACCCCACTATAAGAAGAGACATGAGCTTAATCGAACTCTCATTCTCAAGCAAATTCACATCCTAAGCTTATATTAGTTTTGGTTGCTTGAGAACAAGCAACAGTTTAAGTTTGGTGTTGTGATGCGTGAGCATCTTTCCTATCTTTTTCTAGTGAATTTGCATCTAATTTGTTAAGTTTAATAAAGAATTAATTATATTTTAGCTACTATAGATGTTACTTTGAGTCTTTTGCAATTTTATTTATTTTAGGTAGCATTCGTCTGGATTTGATGGAGTTTCTGCTGCACAAGAACAAAAGGAGATGGCAGCGAGGAGCGACACGCACGCGTGCCTGACGCGTGCGTGTGATTTGGAGATATCCATGGCGACGTGTGCGCGTGACTGACACGTACACGTGATTTGAAGATTTGCTCAGCGACGCGTACGCATGATCGACGCGTCCGCGTGACTCGCAGAAAAGACTATCGACGCGTACGCGTGACTGACGCGTACGCGTCACATGCGCCACGTACAGAAAACACAAAAAACGCTGGGGTGATTTCTAGGCCCCATTTTAGCATCCAAGCTAGGCGCGGATCCAGTGAAGCCAAGTGGTCCCCACGTTATAAGACGCGGAGTAGTTAGTTAATTCTGATTTAAATTCAAATTTGATTTTAAAATATCTAATTTTAGATATTAGATTTTAAACTAATTAGGATTAGTTATAAAAAGGAGAGACTTCTCTTTTATTGAGATTCCATTAGGGGGATTCTATTAGGAAATTCTATACAAATTTACATTCCATATTCCATGAGCAACTAATCCTCTATTGTTAAGGTTAGGAGCTCTGTCTATTTGTATGGATTGATTTTATTGCTTTTTCTATTTTAATTTATGTATGGATTTATAATTTAAGAATTGTTTTCGCTTTTTATTTTATGAATTTGGGTGGAACGGAAGTATGACCCTCTTTTCTATTTGAGTTCTTGTAAAACTTGGAAAAGCTATTTACTTGAACAACAGCTTGAAAACAATTTCTCCTAAATTTTAATTATCTGAATTAACAGGATACGTGACATATAATCCTTTTACTTATTGGGTAATTAGAGTTTTTGTGGCATATAAACTAGAAATTAATGATCACCCTCTAATTGGAATTAATTGACTAAGGAATTGGCAGTTAATGAATTTTAGAGGAGACTAGGAAGGTCTAAGGAATTAGGGTCTAGTCACATACAGTTTGCCATAAATTAAATCCTACATGATTAAAATAGTTACTAAGAAAAGTTAATCCAGAAAAATAGATAACTCTGAAGCCTTAACAGTTTTCTCCATATTTTATTCCCAACTTATTTATTTATCTATCCTTTTTATATTCTGAGTTCGAATTTAAACCTTTTGAATATCTCAAAACCCTTTTCTGCTTGCCTAACTAAGCTTATCACTCAATAACTGTTGCTTAATCCATCAATCCTCGTGGGATCGACCCTTACTCACGTAAGGTATTACTTGGTACGACCCGGTGCACTAGCCGGTTAGTTTGTGGGTTGTAAAATACCGCACCAAGCAGTAGCTGTAAATTCTTCACAAGACTAGTCAATAGTAGTTGCAAATTCATCTCGAGACAAGTCGGCAGCTTTAAATGCATCACAAGTCAAGTTCACAGCAGCTGCAAATTCCTCCCGAGATACATCGGCAGCTACAAATTTCTCCCGGGACAAGTCGGCAATAGCTGCAAATTCCTCCCGAGACAAGTCGGCAGCTTCAAATTCCTCCCGGGATAAGTTGGCAGCTTCAAATTCCTCCCTAGATAAGTTGGCAGCTTTAAATTCCTCCCGGGACAAGTCGGTAGATGCAAGTGCCTCCTGAGACAAGTCGGCAGCAGCTGCAAGTTCATCCCGAGACAAGTCGGCAGCTTCAAATTCTTTTGAACCATCATCAGTTGCTCCAACTATATCTGAGCATCCATCCGAACCTAAACGTAAACGTGAACATGAATCTAAATATTATTGGACTATTGATGCCATAGATATTTATAGATGTTTTATTAGTATTTTTAGATTTATAGATGTTATAATATGTTATTATTATCAAATTAAGTTCATCAATTAACTATAGATTAAATTACATATATATTTATACAGAGTTACATTATTTATTGCAAAATATTTGAGGTACCTACTTGTTTTATTGCTCTAGTAGTTATTAATATTATTAAAAGCCAGAAATATGCTCACAGTAGGAAAAAAAAGTAATGGCAAGTTGCAACTTAAATAATGTCTAGTCTCAGAAAAGTGTAACTTATCATATTCAAATCTTCTATTGTGTCTGACTGGCTGTGAAGTGGTCTAATTTTATGGTTTTGTGACTAATATTTATCTATTGCCTTATTTACTTATGTTGTTGTCCAACATACAACGTAAATTTTATTTATTTTATTCTTTAGTTGCTCATTTACTCATTTATTTATACTCGTTTGTCTATTTTTGATGAATACGAAGATAGTACACGCCTTCATTCATTAGTGAAAGATGTGCATAATTTGCCAGAAGGTTTGCGCATAGTTGTCAATTTTGATAAACATCATATAGTAATAGGAGAAGCAACTGGACTTCTTGCAGGAGTTTGTGGGCAATTGGCCACTGATTGTGTAGCATTTCCAATCAGTTTTGAAAAATGGTCAGACATTCCAACAAGCTTTTTTGAAAATCAATGGAATATTTTTTTCTTGTAAGAAGATTACTCAACCTCTAAAGCTTATTTCTTTGCCATTATTTAGTTATATTTGCTATTGCATGCTATTATATTTCATTTTATATAGAGTTGAATGCATATTTGCCTCTATTTAATTGTGTCCAAATTTAACTTGCAGAATCTTTGTAAGAGGAATTAAGAAATCCGACAAAAATAAATAATTCCTCATACTTCAGGTGCTAAATCAATTGCAAGAAGAATGACTAAATTGGTAATCAATTAATGCATGCATATCTAATCTATCTCAAATATAATGCATGCATCATCTCTTAATTTTCTGCATATCTAATCTATCTCAAATAATAATTAGATGAATGATATATACATGATTGAGGCTGCTATTTGTTGATCGAGTCTTTCTACTTTTTTTGAATTTTAGACAGAAGAGACAGGAAATGAAGTTAATAGGGTTCAAATGTGGGACATCACTCACAAGAAAATAGATGGAAGTTATGTTAATGAAAAGGCTAAAGAAATAGCGGTAAGATTAAATTGCAATAAGTAACTTGATTATATTTTTTCTTTCTTTTTTATAAGATAATACTATTTTTTATTCTTTCTCTTTCTTTTTATATATGTAGGAGAAGATTGAAGCATATAGCAGCCAATAACCGATGCAATCAACTGTTAATTCTCCTCTTAATGCTCTTGGAGTAGTTTTTGAGTAAGAGCACCCTGGTCGTGTTCGAGGTTTAGGTATGGGAGATGTTCCAACAGTTTCTTTCAAGAACAACACTACAAGGATTAGTCAAATGAATTTAGGTTCTTCAAATGATGCTAGCACATCATCTACTTGTGGTCTAAATGTGCAAGAAGAGTTGGATACCTTTAAAGTGCAATTACAAGTTTCACAGGTACAAATACAATTATCCTCTTTTTTTCCTTTGCTTCTAAGGAAGGAGGTAAAATTTCAATACAACTGACTAGAATGTTTCCTACTCAACAAGTTTCACAGGTACAAATACAATTATCCTCTTTTTTTCCTTTGCTTTATCTCCTTCAGTTTTTTTCTTAGGTTCATAGTAAGAAAATCCTTCCTCAATTCATTAATGGAAAGTTGTTAGATTAAGAAGTTATAATCCTATAGCTATTTATGGATTAATTCATAAATTAAAAACATTGCAAGAAATATGTTGAATATTGATATAGTTTTTTATATTAATTATAGCTTTAATACGCTACAGCCTGCATAGAATGGTGTTTGGGATTGTGTTGCTCCTCATATATTACTAAATTCTTTTATAATTGTTGAAATGTAGATGGTTGTCGGATCTTCTGGTGCTTTATTTAAGTGGATTTTGTAAGATTGGAATTAGATGAATTCTAAAATTATGAATTATTTTGCAATGCTGTTCAAGTGTGGGTGCCGGTTATTAGGGAGTGTTAATTTTATGATACAAAAATGATTAAAGTTATGAACCATATACTTTCAAGGGATTAAGCTTCCTCTCCAAAGATTTTTTAGGTCTAATCAAATTCCAAAGATAATGTGAGCATGTTTGGTTTCTACTGCAAAACAATGGAGTTGGAAAAATCGAAAAGCTATTCTCTTATAGCACTTGTCCAAATAATGATTTTGAGGTTTTCAATAAGAAACCAAACATTTTAGCGGCGTCTGTATGACCTATCTTTCGGTTTTTTCCTTCTCCCAAATGTCTAGCAGGCATTTATGTTTGTTGGTCTGGATAATCGTTTTATTGCTAGTTTTCTTAGTAGATAATGTCATAATGTGTTCTCTGGTATCAATTAGTTTAGGATTTTCGGACCTACATTCTTAATTTCCAGAATTTGACTCTAAATAAAATAATGAAAAATAATATTTGTAACATTTTTTGTGTGTGTTTTGTTTTCTTTTCTTATAAATTAAACCAGATCTAAAATATATATCAATATATGCCTTTTTCTTGTATTTCTTGTGCTCATAATAATTATATTTTTGTTGTAGGGATTGGATCAGGAGAGTGAGATTCCATCACCAAAAGAGTTAGGAAGTAGGTCTTCTAGAGCAAGCAATAAGGAAGCATGACCTTGCTTGATATGTTAAGACGTATATTAAGGATTATATGTTAAGACGTATTATTGAAAAATGTTACTTTGATACTTTGTTTTTGAATTATGACATTTCAATTATGACTTGGATTATGACTTTTAGATCATGTATGAATTAAAAATCACCTTATGATGTTTGATTTATGGCTATACCTTTTGGTTATTACGAGATTTTTAATTGAGTTTTGAAAATATCACTTTAAATTGGTGGTTTCAATTTTATTTTAAAAAGCATAAAATTGTCATTATAATTAGGTACAAACGGCGGTTAGAAACTTCCATTTTAAATGAAAACGATGCCATTATACACTGGTAGAAACAGAGGTTAAAAGCTGTCATTCTAAACCAAAATGATGTCATTATATTTTGGTAAAAACGGTGGTTAGAAACTGCCATTTTAAACACAAAAGATGCCATTATAACTTGATAAAAATGGCGGTTATAATGGTAAAAACGGCGGTTAGAAACCGTCATTTTAAACAGAAATGATGCCACAACATCCTGATATAAACGGCAGTTATAGCCACCATTTTATGCGAAAATAATGGTAGTTACAAATTGTTATTTTAACCCTAAAAAAACCGTCGTATTATCTACAAGTAATTGTGGCAGTTTTTTAAAAATTGCCGTAATAATTAAAATGACGCTCAAAATAACAGCATTTTTTGGAGGCGCTATTTTAGTAATAATAATAGTTCTAACCGCCATAATTTTAAAAAATAACCGCCAGTTTAACTTTTTTTTTTTTGTAATGGGATGAGATGAAAGGCTCTTTCCATCGTTCTCGGAGAGAATTGTTTATCAACAAAGAGCTTACCTACTAGGTTATTGATGCAATTGGTGACTTCTCTCCTTATGTCTTCTTTCTCCAATTAGATCAGATCATCATTTTCCACCTCATTATTTGAACTGAAACCTTGCATGGTTACCATCCTTTCTACCATACACCTATGAATAGTGTACGTAGAAGAATTCCTAGCACAAGGTTGCTACCATGAGATGGAATTTCAATGTTAGCATTGACCTTGACAACACAAAAATTCTATATAAATTAAAAGTTCTAGCAGAGTAAAATTAACCTTAACGGCACAAGCACGACTATTTTATTAGTATATTAATATCATTCTAAATAATATAGTTAGGTAATTTAATAAATTAGTCTAAAATAACTAAATTTTATCTTATTTAATATATATTAAATAAAATAAATTTTGTTGACTAATTTATTTTGGTCAATAAATATTTTCGTAAAAATCAAACAGGACAAATGATCAGCTGCCGTATTGGTTTAGTTACTATTACTAAACGTATTAGTTACTTGAAGTTTGAACGACCTATGAATGAGGGGTGTAGACTAAACAAGCTGTGAATTACGTGTTTATGTTTCTTGTATCATTAATACAGGTCAATATGTTCATATTCATTTTTCTTCTGATACCAAGTCAATTCCTTCACTGGACCGTTTCTCACATTAGCCCCAATTTCAAACACAAACGATTTCACACTTTTTTTAAAAAAATACTACTTATTATTTAAAATTCAATTTTTAATCAATTTTTTTTAAAATTTATTATTATTTAATTAATTTAAATATTTATTTTCACGTATTAGTTTTTTAAAAAATAAAAAATTATTTATTTTTTATTTATTTCTTATCTAAAAATTCAATAAAAAAACAATATTTAAAAAATACTTAATTATACTATTTTTTTAATTTCATTTTTCATTCAAATGAAAACCATTTTCTTTTTTCAAAATCCAAAAGAACAAAACAAACTAATTTTCTTTCCCTTAATTGCTCTTAGCAATATCTTAGGAATTATATACAGTAAAAAATCAATTTAAGTTGGTCAAATAGTCAACTCATTTATCTGTTTAAGTAAGTATTAGAAATTTAAAACTCACTTTATATATACAGTAACTCAAAATTTTTTTTAATATAAATTAAAAAAATATATTTCCTAAAAAAATTAATCAAACATTAATTTTCAAAATACAATTTTTTTTTTATATTTACATTTAAGATGAGTTCGCCATACTTACTGGCGAACTTATTTATTATTTTTATAAGATTTACTGTATCCACTGATAAACTTTTAATTTTACGTAAATTTTGTCACACTTCCGACAAACTTCACTTCGAAATAGGATTAAAATTCCTCTTATACCTTCATATTCTTTATATAATACTTTTCGGTCTTCTCTTTCGCAGAACAAAAAAAACAACACAAAAATTTTTTTTTATTCAAAAATATATCAATACTCTCAAACCTCTACAAAAAAAATAAAAGATCTTTCTAATGACGGTGGTAATCATAAATTTTAACCCAGATTCACCATTTTTTTATCTACAACAAAAACAATCATTTTCTTATGATCATTAAAATAAAATTAAATTGCATAATGCTATATATATATATATATGTTACGGATCCGACCCACGGATCCTGCGCACGGAGCAGCCCTCATACCCGGTTGCTCGGGTACAACCCGCTTCGACCTGAAGGCCCAGAACCGGCCCTTCAGAGCTTCTAACCAACTTTCGAATTCAAACACCTCCTTTATCTTGACCAAACAAGATAAGATAAAATAACTATCATCGCCTATAAATAAGGGGACCCAGGTCCCTCCAGGTACTCACTCATTCCTGACACCTTATACCTCTTAGATCCATTCTGACTTGAGCGTCGAAGTGTCTTTGCAGGTACCTCCCCCCTCCGCCGCTCTACTCGAATAGTCCGACATCCGCTTCGACCGGCAGGTTCCCGATCCTCCTCTCAACCCGTACCAGAGACATCTTGTACAATATATATAATTTAATTTTATTTGTTCATGATCATTTAAAAAAAATCACCATTCTACTCCAAACCAAACTGATGCGATTTGGTCAAGTTTGTTTCCCTTGTGCTGTATTTAATACCTTGATGGGGAAAAACAAACAAGACTTATTCCTTTTATTGAGTATTGACCCGGAATTTTTTAATAATAAAAAATGAATTCTAAATTATTCAACGAATATTCGTAATTTAATTCAATTCAATGACTACTTCAGAATTATAAATTGTCCACTAAATTATTTATAGTTCGATTCAAATAAGATTGTACAATTCAAACAATATGATATGAGCAAACATAGAATTAAGAACATTTGGAGGTCTTCCACTTGAGTATGTGGAACTTATTATAAGGATTTCACTTGCATAATGTATTCTCCTATTGCTAAGGACAATTTGATATAGATTAATAATTTAATTATTAATAAATAATGTATTCTCCTATTTTATATATATATGATTCGCACAATATGTATAATAATAATTTGAATTATGCTACGTGTATACCAAAATCAGCTATTAAAGTCAGTCACCAATATAAAATATATATGTGGTTTCTTTTCTTGTTTTGGTTGCTAATTTGGTCACCAAATTTAAAAATAGCGACCAACTTTATTCTAGTTGTATAATAAACTCATTGGTCGCTAATTTGGTTGCTATTAGTGATCGATTTTGTGGGTCACTAAAATCGGTCACTGAATATAATTTAGCGACCGATTTTTTTCCTCTTCCTAGAAATTCTATATCGGTCGCTAAATCAGTCGCTATTAGCAACCAGTTTTTTCAATCGCTAAAATCGGTCGCTATTCTGATAATTTCTTGTAGTGCATGTTAGAATACAAATACACATTGAAAACAAATTAAATTACACATGTATTTATAAACAAATACATTAGTAGCTAATTTTAGTTGTTGATTTTGAGATTTTTTGCGTTTATAAAATAAAATAATTAGTTATTTCCCTAGAAAAGATTTCCCTAGTTTATTTTCAAGGATATGATTTTTTTTGGAATAACGGCAAGTTCGCCGCACCCCCGACGAACTCTATAATTTATCTGTAATGAGTTCGAAAATAAAAACAGACATATTGGAGAGAAAGATCAAGTAGCCACAATTTTTTTGTTTACTTTCTTTCACACTATTAACATTGTCACTACGATGTTAGGAAATTCATTGTTATCCAATCATTATGATGGTGAAATAGTGTATGATGAAGAAGGTTCAATTGTATTACCTATATGACACCGGAAGTCAACATTTTAACAGCTTTGAAGAATGTGTTATTGCATTCTGTTGGACAGCAAGAATCTAAAAGGGTGAAAGTATTTACTACAGATATCCGACCGAGTTAGATGGCAGTTTGTTTTATAAAAGGTATATCACAGTTATGTTGTCTTTGTCTCTGTTACTAGTATATTTATCAGACCATCATTGTGAGCGATATTTCTATTGTTTTGAATTAGGTACCGGTTGCGCGACGAAAAGGACGTACGGCTTATAAGGTCGTGGCACAACCGATAGACCAATATTCATCTATTGGAATTAATATGTGTTTCTTGTTGACTTTGGTGGCCGAGGATCATCTGCAGATACTGTCGATGATAGTCCGACGAGTGGAGTTGTTAGAAAAACTATCAGAAGAACGATGGTGGATCTAAATATGCCACCCGAGGGTCGTCAGGAGGGGTCTAATGTTGAAGTTCATAACGTTGACTTAATGGATGACGGGCTTGAAAGTCGTGACGGTTCTGCTATTAGAGATCCGATGATGGAGCAGTATGAATTCAACCCCGATGATGGAGACGATGTTGACGAAGAACCACCCGAAATCCCTGATGATGGTGAGGGGAAAGAGGAGATGAACTACTATAGTGACACACAAATTGCTCTGACACAGCCTGCCATTTCTCGGCCATATGATAGGCCGGATCATTTCACGAGGTTGAATCTCGATGCAATGACTTCGGATTGGTCGTTTACCCAAGGAGGTCCTGAAGAAGACCCAAGCAACAAGTTTGAGGTTGGACAACAATTTGGGAACAAGGAAGAACTCATGTTAGCAGTTAAGCAGTACAGCATAAGGAGGGCTGCGGAGTACAAAATAGTAAAGACTGACCATTGGAGGTACAATGCACGATGCATCCAGTTCGGACCAGGTTATAATTGGAGCCTACTCATATCATATCACCGAAAGCAAGAAAGGTGGGAGGTTAGGAGATACACTGGTCCTCATACTTGCATGCAAACTTCGATGGGCAAGATCATCGTAGGTTGAATTCGAAAGTGATTGCACAACACATTTTTATGATGGTCAAGGACGATCCAACAATCAACATCAAGGTTCTACAAGGAGGTGTGGAGAATCACTTTGGTTACAAGGCGTCGTAAAGAAAGGTTTGGCTTGTAAAATAGAGAGTCATCGCTAGAATATATGGCGACTGGGAGGAGTCTTACAACAAGCTTCCTTGGTAGTTATTCGCTATGCAGATGCACTTGCCAGGTAAGATTTATTTCTGGTTTAGTTATTTGCTATTAAATAATTCAGCCGTGTACAAAAAGCCAACTAACAGATGTCCATTTAGGTACTTGGGTGCAAATAACGGATGTCCATTTAGGTACTTGAGTCGTATTAACGAAATATGGTGGTAGGCCTCAGAATGTATCAAGCTGACGCAACCTCCTAAGTTGCGCTGACCATGCTTCGTGGTCCGACACATCTGGTGGTATAGCTATGCCAGCACAGCCGAACCCCACAACAACTGGCCACACGCATCAAGGTCCTCCAGTAGGGGAAGCCATCTGATATGCACCTGAAAGTCAGATGCATCTGGGAAGAGGATACCCCCTATCAACTGCATGATGTATCCTCACGTGTACCTCATCAGGCACTCCTCTGTGTCCTGCTCCAGCTTCCATAAATCATATTGTGGAACCAAGTGAGCTTCACAGTCCACTTCGTTTGTGACTGGTTGTCCTCTGGGCCGGGAACAACACCCAGAATCTGCTCACATAACTCCTCAATGGTCCATCCCTGATGGTACTGCTCCCACCCACCTATGCATCCACTCACAGGATCACCGTCAATCTTGAGTCCCAACTGATAGGCCACGTCCTGTAAGGTGATAGTCATCTCCCCGCACGGTAAATAAAATGTATGGGACTCAGGCCTCCACCTCTCTATCAATGCTGATGCAAGTGACTAGTCGTGTCATCAGATATGGCCTAATCTGCTCCGGCGGCCGTGTCATCAGATTTCGTCTGGTGCGCAAGATCCGAGGCGCGTACCAAACGGAAAAAATTAAATAAAAAAAGGTACCGTGAAGAAATATAATAGCAAGTTCACTTTTCATTCAATACAATAAAATAAAAAAAAAACTAAAAATTCATACCATTCGATGAAGCCTCCCAGCAATGTGTTCACCATGATCCAATATATACATCTCATGCTCATAACCCAATAACTGTTGCTCCATCGAAACACAATCTAGTAAAATAAAATCACACACTAGATTACTAAAAAAAATAAACTAAATAAAAAATAGCTTATAACCCTACTAATTTTAAGTTTACCTTATTTAACTGACGTCGTCATGTAACTAATTAATTTATAACTAACTCAACTCTAAATTTTATTGCTCATAACGCAAGCTAATAACTCTGACTGAATTAACTAATAATATACTTTCGTATATTCATTAACATGTATATAGCCAATAAACAGTAACTATGCTAAAAAATGGTAACATAAAATAATCTACTTAACATAACAACACTTAAAAGTACGTCTAACTAACTAACTAACATGTAAAAAGTAAACCTGTTATTCTAACCAACAAACAATCTATACTTAACAATTTCATCTAACATATAAACAATAAACCAAATAATTCTAATTAAGATAAAAAAATAGATTATTAGTTACTAACCTGAAACTGAGAAAATCACCCACACTAAACTCTACGGATGTCGAAAAGACAGAAAACAGAGAAAATTTGGAAGGAAGAATAGAGAAAGAAAGGGACAAACCAAAATGGTCCCACCAGTTTAAATAATGTGCCGAACTCATCATAGCATTCACCGGGAGGTACGGCGAACTCTATATAAATTATAGAGTTCGCCGAGCGGTGCGGCAAACTTGTTGTTATTCCCAAAAAAATCATATCCTTGAAATTAAACCTAGAAAATATTTTCTGGAGAAATAATTACTTATTTTATTTTATAAACAAAAAAATCCATTAATTTTGATGTATAAATACCATTTTTATATATTGCTAATAAAATGAGTACATATTTTGTAATGATTAATAATTATTTGAAAAAATAATATTTTTAATTATGTTTTTTGACATTTGGTCATTATTATTATGTTGGTAAAAAAAATAAATGTCAATAAAAATATTAACAAAATATTTTTATCTTTTTACAATTATTGATAATAGAAAAATATTTCTCAATATTTTTATCTACAACTATTAATTATTATTATTAATATTATTTTTTTTATTGGTATAATTAATGATGGTAAAAAAACTATTTATGTAATTTATTTTAGAGAAATAATATTTACATTTTTTATAGTATAAAACTATAAATTTTTTATTTTCTCCTTTTTTTATTTATTTCTTAAATACTAATATATATAACCAAGGACGAACTATATTAATTTTCAAAAAAGTTTTATAATTAACAAGGAATAAAATAAAAATTTTAGAGGGGCTAAACTAAAATTTATACATAATTTATAAAGAAAATTTGATAGTTGGGGGAGGCCATTGCCAAAGGACTTGTATGAGACTCCACCTCTGTATATAACACAATTTAACTTTATTTTAATGGCCATAAAAAATGATTGTTTTGTGGTAGATAAAAAAGAAAGGGTGAATTTGAGTTAAAATCTATGACTATGATTGTCATAAGAAAGATCTACTCTTTTGTGGAGGCTTAAGAGTATTGGCGTACTCTCAAATTAAGAAGATTCTTTGTGTTGTCTTTATTTTTTTCAAAGAGGAGTACTCTATAAACAATCTCAAGGCATAGTTGGAGTTTTAATCTTATCTCAAAATGAAGTTCGTTCATGTTCAGTAAATCTACATAAAACTAAAAATTCGTCAATAGATACGATGATTTATCCTAAATGCAAAAAAATCGTATTCTAAAAATTAAAGTTTGATTAATTTTTTTAAAAAAATTATATTTTTTAATTTATAATAGAAAAAAATTCCAACAATTTAATAGGCCGGTAACAGATTATTAAATAAAAAAGCTATGTGAAAACAACAAAGAGCCTTTTTTAAGGCAATATTTAAAAAAATTTTGACATTTTTATTTAAACGTATCAGTAGACTAATCACTTAATCTATTCAAGTTATAGATTTTATTAAAATTAAAAAAAATTAAATATAATTAATTTCAAATACATGATACAATATATGAGCCCAGCTGGATATTGTTATTTGAAAAAAAAATTATTTTTATACAACTTTTTTTATATATTTTTATTATATGTATAAATTTTTTTCAATATAAAAGACATATTTTTATTTTTTATTAATTATTTTTAATACTTAAAATAAAGGATTATATATATTAATCAGACCTGTTTACATACAAGTCTTTTTGGCATACAAGTCATACATATTGAGCGAAACCCAAAAAAAATGACCCTCACCCATACGAGCGTGTAAATACGTGCACTACTCAACGGTTTTCATAGCTCGCTTACTCATGAAGTCACCATTGTGAAAGACAATTCTTCTTCTTCCTCGATCAAAACCACAAACGTGAAGATTCAAACCGCGTTCAAAATCTTTTAAGAAACTGTCAAAATCGTCGCCAACACTCAAAGAAATCAACAAAAAAATTTCAAAATCTCCATTAGAAAACACCAAAACAAAAGAAGAAAGATTATTCAAGGTACTGTTTCACTAATCTTTGAGGTTTTTCACTTTTCTCTTTCTCATTTCAAATGTGAAACACTATATCGTTGTATTTCTATTTATTAAGTAGATTCATCATGTGTTCTTGGTTGAAAATAAATATTACTGTTCTCGTCAAACTGTTCAATCGGTGATAACTATTTTACATTCTGTTTCGCGAATAGTTTAACGTATAAATAGAAACTTTCATTGTATTTCAAGTAAATTCGATTGTAACTGGTGCTATTGTTTTTGAATTTGTACTTGTGCTTCTGGTGTCATTTTATGCAGGTTTAGTTGCCTTGAATATCATTTTAAACTCATATAATGTCATGTAATACAAAAAATAATAGAGGTGTATGTGACTAGTCTTTGGGTGTATGTGGCTAGTATTTAGGTGTATGTGACTAGTATTTGGGTGTATATTAATCGAATTTGAGTGTAACTGGTGCTGTTATCCTATACCTAGTGTAACTAGAAACAGAGTATTATCTTGTGCCTCTGGTGTCATTTTATATATGTTTGGTTGACTTGAATATCATTTTGAACTCATATAATATCATATAATACAAAAAATAATAGAGGTATATTTGACTGGTATTAGGTGTATGTGACTGATATTTGGGTGTATATCAATCGAATTCGAGTATAACTGTTGATGTTTTTATCTATAAACAATATTTTTTATTCCTTACATAAAAAGTGGTAAGCAAGAACCCTGGTGGAAAAAAAATACAATGTAAGCACATATATCTTAGACCAACTTAATTTTTCTTTGTATAAATATAGCTTATTTAAATGATTCTCATTTTGTTTATTTACAGAAAACAAAAGATTTGAGATTCTCAACAAGACTATTGAATGAAAAGTTCCAACATATGAGTGAAGAAAAGAAAGCCATCGTCCGAATATTGGGATCTGATGGTTTGATGTACATCCCTCCGATGAATCTGCCACATAAACTCTTAAAGGAGTTGGCATATAGCTTTAATGTGGTAAGAAACAGATTGGACACCCGGCACGGTGAATTGACCATCAACCCTAAAATATAGGAGCTACACTTGGTTGAATGCATCTGGTAACTGATTGCACAAAATCTTTATACTTAAATTCTTTGTAATCTATTCTTTGTAATCTATTATTCTGAACTCATATTATCTCGTGTAATCAAGAAATAAATTGAGGTGTACATGGCTAGCATTTCAATGTATTTCAAGTGAATTGGAGTCTAACTGGTGATCTTATTTTGTTGCTTTTGTAGGGGACATACTTTCAAAAAAAGTTAATTTTAAAGAGTTATCTGAGGAGAAAAAAGAAGTTTTTAGAATGTTCCAGGGCAAAAACATTAAAGAACCAAATGGATGAGATGATGGATATTGGTGTTGACACTAATGAATGTAACACCCTAATATTCAAATCCTTATGCTCGAGTCATAAGTCGATGATATTACGGTGGTACGACTCTCAGGTGGATTTTTAATATATAAACATAGGTAATTTCGAAAGGAGTATTAATCGAGAAGCCTGAAAAGAGTAGAAATAAAATCGCGAAGACGTATCACTCACGATTCGACAACGAAAAGATAAAATGTGAAGCCAAAAGCGATATATGGACAAGGCATAAAGGAGATTAAGAGATAGATAACAGATAGATATATATAACATAAGTAAGTAGCCACTAGTCGCGACCCGCGAAGTTTAGGCCGGCTAGGGTACAGTATGAAAGTAGTTGACAACAGTACATCCTAATCTCTCCCAAAGGAAACA
>NC_029777.3:75514342-75515950 GCF_000817695.3 Arachis duranensis
CACAATCTCTGACCTGGAGCAAGTGGGACGAACCACAACCCTTGCTACTGCCCAGGTATCTTAAGCATATATTCATTCAATCTCAATTCATATTATCAATCCTCATTGTTATCAAATCTCAAACATTAACCTGGAGCAAGTGGGACGGACCCCAACCCTTACTACTACCCAGGTATCAGAGTTACATTCATTCAAAATCCATAATTAACTCATTTATCATAAACATCATTTTTCATCTCATACGCAGAGCAAGTGGACAACGCCACTGCCTACTACTCGGGGTTACACATCACATTTCAACATCTTCCACTATTATCCATTTAACACATTCATTCATTAATCATATATGCATTTATACTCAGCCATAATCAATAATGGCTTTGCCGTGACCTGGCAATAACTCAATCATCCGGCTCATGGTTCAATCAAAAACCAGCCATTTATCAATAGATATAGCCCTTCGGCTCATGGCATACACAGTACTCCTACCGTCATCCTCCATATCTCATATAATCACCGTTGATCATCATTGATCATAACTTTACCCTTGCTTCACTCGCAAGTTACCACATCCCCTAGCTCCTTTCTCATTGCTAGGCATATCATAATGATTTAAGATATAAGTGGTGAGATCGGAGGCTTAGAAGTATGAGATTTGACTTTTAAAACTCAAATATCAACTTTGGCATGAAAACAATACAAAAAATCAACTTTGGCATGAAAACAATGCCACGCGTACGCGTACTCCACGCGCACGCGTGGATGGCCTTAAAAACTCATCGACGCGCAAGCGTCATGCACGCTAACGCGTGGATTAAAAATTTACCAAATCGACGCGCACGCGTCAACCACGCGTACGCGTGGATACTCTCGTGCCCCAGGCACAAAGCTGGCACAGTTCTGCCACAACTCTCTGGAAAATGGCTGGGCATTGGGTGCAGCACTATCGGCGCGCCCGCGCACATCATGCGCACGCGTGGATGGTGCTTTCTGGAAGATCGGCGCGTACGCGCCAAGTGCGCCCACGCGCAGGGGGTTATTCTGCTAAAAATTTTCTAAGTTAAAAACTGCAGAATTCACAGATTTAGACCCCAATCTTCCAATGGACATAACTTCCTCATTTTAAATCATTTTTCATCCGTTCTTCGAACGGCATGGACATCCCGGATCCCATTTCATTTCTAAACAGATTTGGCGCAAAACAGAGATCCGTAGTCCAAGTTATGTCTCACCAAAGTATGCCCAAAAACCATATTTTTCATAAAAACCACAAAGTGCCATTTCAAAAGAAACCATTTCCAACCCTTTTCAAAATCAATCAAAACATACCAATTTCATCCCTTTTCTTTGAAATCAATTGAAATGTATCAAATTCAACGTCAAGCCTCCTCGACTCACACATTGACACATTACCACAATTCACAAAACCGCCATATAACCATTTTTACCCATTTCAAACAAATGGCTAAATTACAAACACATCAACATGTCATCCAGCCTTCCTTATCCTAATTTCCAACAATACTATTTCCAATCAACCATCATTATACATAATCAATGTCATACTCACTATCAAGTGGTTTCACCCACAAATCAACCTTAATCATT
>NC_029777.3:75517950-75520400 GCF_000817695.3 Arachis duranensis
CATTTCTAATCATACCCCACTTTTCCTTATTATTACCATACTATGCTAGTACGCTTTAGCAAGCTTCCGCTATGCCACTTTGATTTCTCGCCAAGTATTAGTTCCATCACTTATTCCCTCAAGTACTCAACCACAACTTAGCATGACTGGAATTTCAAGTCAATGTTTCCAAATCCATCCTTTAGGACCATCCCTTATCTATATAAATCAAAGGAACTAAAAGTCATGGGTTCGATCCGTTTTACCAAAAATCTAGAAATTAACCAACTACATAACAAACACAACACATCATTCTCAACAGAAAATCATTTACATCACAGGCATTTATCCGTTTGTATTAAGGTAAATCCTTACTCGGACCATCCGGTTTGCTTCTCAGTCTAATATTAAGCTCGACAGTCCCAATTCCACTGTACATGCGGTATTATAAAATCACGCACTGTCCTTTAAGCTTGATGATAATAATTACCTCAATCTTACTGTCACAATCGGCCCGTATCCTGACTCTCTCCTTGTTGGCAATTTCTTGATACATGCCCTGGTAACCCGCACTTGTAACATACGCCTGACCCCAATCGGCACGGCCTATTTGGGTGATGACTTCCACACCTCTGACAGCTCGAAACATCAGAAGTAGCCGCTGCCCGTTTTCCCTTATTGTTTCTTTGGGACTCCTCACTCGTCGCAAAGTTATTCCGTCCTTGGGGAAAGTGTTGTATGTATCCTCTCTCCTTAAACTCTCGACCCCTTGGTGCGAATTCTTGGTTGTGCTCTCTATGACTTCCTTCCTCTGCAACCCTCCTTTTCACACACTCTTCAGTAATTCTGCTCTTATTCACTAACTCTGAAAAAGTTCGGATCTCCATTGGTCCCACTGAACTTAAGATGTCGCTCCGAAGCCCTCCTTCATACTTAATGCATTTCCATTCCTCGAAGTCTTCCGGAGCTCCATGACACATGCGGGAAAACCTGAATAGCTCTTCAAATTTGTCTGTATACTCAGATACGGACATAGCACCTTGCTTCAACTGTAGTAACTCCAATTCCTTGGCTGTCCTGGCGAAATTTGGAAAGTACTCCTTATAGAATTCCACCTGGAAGGCATCCCAAGTGATAGGATCATTCTCCTGTTGCAGGAGACGTCGAGCCCCTTGTCACCAATGCGATGCTTCCCCCATGAGCAGATAGGTAGCAAATTTAACACGCTGCTCTTCAGGCACCAACTGCGCTTACAGTGCTCGCTCCATGGCCTGAAACCAAGTATCAGCTTCAGCCGGATTGGTGGTTCCCTTGAACTTAGGTGGGTTAACCTTTAAGATAGTTGCCAGTGTCATCGGGCCCTGAGCTTCCCTTCTGCCATTGCCATTATGATTTATTTGTTGCCCAAGAGCCTCCGCAGTGGCTTGCATAGCAGCAGCCATATCCTCTAACGCCGCCATAAGGTTTACCGGGTTATTCGGATCGACTTCCGGTTCTTGCGTGCTAGTACGACCTCTCTCACGTCCCCGACCGGGTCCACGAGGCGCCATCTGGTTCCTATACACACCAAACAATCGATATCAAGTTGATCAGTCTCAATATCGGAAGTATAGTGCTTCAAAGTACCAAAGGTACACTCATGGACTTCATGCTAGATGTATCAGTTAGATACCCTAACTAGCACAGGCACAAACTCAGAGTATGCATTGAAGCATAAGCAGTTCCATCCCTCAGGCTCACGAGGACGAACTGCTCTGATACCATAATGTAACACCCTAATATTCAAATCCTTATGCTCGAGTCATAAGTCGATGATATTACGGTGGTACGACTCTCAGGTGGATTTTTAATATATAAACATAGGTAATTTCGAAAGGAGTATTAATCGAGAAGCCTGAAAAGAGTAGAAATAAAATCGCGAAGACATATCACTCATGATTCGACAACGAAAAGATAAAATGTGAAGCCAAAAGCGATATATGGACAAGGCATAAAGGAGATTAAGAGATAGATAACAGATATATATATATAACATAAGTAAGTTGCCACTAGTCGCGACCCGCGAAGTTTAGGCCGGCTAGGGTACAGTATGAAAGTAGTTGACAACAGTACATCCTAATCTCTCCCAAAGGAAACATAAGAGCCTCTATAGGCAAGTTCCAAAAGAGTTCAACACATAATATAATATCTTCAAAACAAAGGTGGAGAGATTATAAGCAAAACACAAAATAGGGAAAAATAAATATCTTCGCCGTCTCTCGGACGAACCGCAGCTCACTTCTGAGCACCTGAACCTGTATCTGAAAAACAAGAGATATATACGGAATGAGAACCCCGGGCCCATGGGTTCCCAGTACGGTAAAAGTGCCAAATAAATACAATGCACTGCAATAAAAACTCACTAAGCATCCTAAACTCCTTTTCACCAAGTATCCAGCATAGATTCTCACTAATCCATAAATAGGCATCTG
>NC_029777.3:75521273-75521752 GCF_000817695.3 Arachis duranensis
GCTACTACCCAGGCGTCACAATCTCTGACCTGGAGCAAGTGGGACGAACCACAACCCTTGCTACTGCCCAGGTATCTTAAGTATTAACCCGGAGCAAGCGGGACGAACCACAACCCTTGCTACTGCCCAGGTATCTTAAGTATTAACCCGGAGCAAGCGGGACGAACCACAACCCTTGCTACTGCCCAGGTATCTTAAGCATATATTCATTCAATCTCAATTCATATTATTAATCCTCATTGTTATCAAATCTCAAACATTAACCTGGAGCAAGTGGGACGGACCCCAACCCTTACTACTACCCAGGTATCAGAGTTACATTCATTCAAAACTCCATAATTAACTCATTTATCATAAACATCATTTTTCGTCTCATACCCAGAGCAAGTGGACAACGTCACTGCCTACTACCCGGGGTTACACATCACATTTCAACATCTTCCACTATTATCCATTTAACACATTCATTCATTAATCAT
>NC_029777.3:75521852-75529292 GCF_000817695.3 Arachis duranensis
TGATGAATTCTCCAAGTTTGGGTTAGAAAAATTGCCTTGTGTGCATATGCACAGGAAGAAAAATAGCAAGTATGCGCACGCACAAGGCAGTGTGCGTACGCACAAGTATATGAACGTTGGTGCACCAACATTGAGTCAAACATTAGTGGCAACGCTCAGTTATTAATTTTACAACGTTTGACTCAACGTTTTCCTGCAAACGTTGATCACCAGTGTTCTCACCCACTGCACTATAATTGGGTACCCATGCAAGCATGGACGTTAGTTCGCCAACGTCCTTCCTCAACGTCACTAAGAGCCACTTTAACTTACTTCAACAAAGGCCAAAAGCCCAATCCAAAGACTAGAAGAACTGAATGAAGAAAGTGTATAAATAGCATAGGATTTGAGTTAGAGAATAGTTCTTCTTCCATTCTCTTGATTTGCTTGAAAGCTTTCGATCTTCATCCAATTGGGTAATTGTCTCGGAAGAGAAATTACTCATACTTGGATTTCCTCTGAACCTTGGAAGAGGAATGAAAAAATCATGCTAGATATGCTTTCTCATGTTGGGCCGGATTGGGGGTTGGATGGATATAGTGACATATAATCCTTCCAATACTTTGATTTGGAAAAACATGTGGTATAATCAGTTATCGTACTTCATCTCTTCCCATGAGCAATTAGATCAAGGAATTGGATAATTGTTCAAGTTTAGAGATATTGAATTGCCAAAGAATTGGGATTCAATCATGTAAGATTGTCAAGAGATCAATGAATACATGGATTGAGGAAGAGATGAGAATGAACTTGATCCGGAGAATGCAACATGTCCTAAGCCCAATGAGCTTCCCCACTTTTGATCTTTCCCATTCTTTAATTTCTGATGTTTACATTTATGCTTAATCACCCACATTCCTATTTAAGTTTCTGCAATTTAAGTTTCTGCACTTACATTCTATACCGTTCAGTTCTTCATAAGATAATTGCAGTGGAGGCGGTGCAAAATCCTCCTCAACATCAATTGTAACATCCTTGACGGAATTCTCCATAACCCTGGATTCAAGTGGCGGTTCGGCATCTCCTAAATCTTTAACCAACTCTTCTTCTTCTGCAATGACAGCTTCCTCTACTTGTTCCAGTACGAAGTTACGCTCTATGTTGTTCACTGGAGCTTCTAGCATCTTCTTTGTATTGCGTTCTTCATTGGATTCTCCAAATAAAGCCATGGGGTCTGTTGAGGGACTGAACATCTGGAAGATAATTGCTTTAAATCCTCCACTATTGCTTGCTCCAGTTGATGAAGGGTTACAGTAAATTGTTTTATTGATTCTTCAAGGCGAACCTGTGATTCTGGCTTTGATGGATATGAGTATGGTGTATGGGGGAGTGGTGGTTCTTGGGAGTAATTGGATTGGTGTTGGGGTGGATAAGGATCGTATGGTGGCGAATGGTGAAAAGAAGCTTGTGAGTGTGGTGGTTCGAGGTTATGTTGAGAGGATGGTCTATAGGCACGGGGTGGGGCTTGTTGGTAGTTACAAGGTTGTCCACCATATCTTTCAGCTGAGTATGCATTGTAGAATGGTCGTTGTCCATGATATCTTGGAGAGTGTTGTTGCCTAAAGGGTTGATTAGATCCTCTTGGCTCCATCCATCCTTGATTGGTCTGACCTTGATGTATATTTCTGCTCTGGTTTCTATTTCCTTCAACAAAATTAGAACCAAACTCAAATCGAGAGGGGTGAGAATTCATAATAGATATCAGAAATAAGAGGGAAGAGAGAAAACAAATAAACAAGTAAAATAAAAATATTTTTTTTGAAAAATATTTACAATAACCAATAATAAGGCACACGTTTGCAATTCCCCGGCAACGGCGCCATTTTGACGTTAGGATTTTTGCTAGTAAAGAATTTTATAAAAATATTCATGTTGTAGATATAGTTTCTAAACCAACAAAAATCCTTTCGTGCAAACGTTTTGGTTGTCACAAGTAACAAACCCCTTTAAAATTGATAATCAAGTATTTAAACCTCGGGTCGTCTTCTCAAGGAATTGCAGGGAGGTATGTTCTTATTATTGGCTATGAAAAAGGTGAAATTGGGGTTTTGAGAATGAGGAATAAATATGGAAAATAATTTAAATGACAATTAAATAAATAAATACTATAAAGCAAACCCTTTGGCAAGGTATGAGAAATTGGAAATCCATACTTAGTTATTCTTATCAATAATAATGAAAGTTGAATCTTAATTCCACTTAGTCAACCCTTGCTAAAGCAAAGGAAAGTCAAGGGACTAATTAGTTGACCTTCGAATCCTATTTATTTCCTAAGAAAAGGTTGGGATTATTGAAGTTCAATTCAATTAGCAAAGATAACAGTTATCAATTATATTGAGTTGAGATAACTCTGAGTTACTAATTTCTTAACCAAAACCAAGAATGTGGAAAGCTAAATTAAAATCATGAATATCTGGAATACCTCAAATTTATTCAAAGCAGTAAAATCTAACATGGAAAATATTCATAAGGCAATTGGGCAACATAAATCAAACATAAATAAAAGCTTCAGAGTAAAAATAGAAGAGAAATTAAATAGTAAAAGGAATATTGAACCTGGGATCGAGAGTTACTCCTAAAACTAAGAGAAGTCCTAAATCCTAAATTCTAAAGAGAGAGAGAAGAGAACCTCTCTCCAAACTAGATCTAAATCATGGAAAGTGACTAAAAAAATTCAGAGCCTCCCTGAATGGATGCATTCCTCCACTTTATAACCTCCAATCTATGCTGTCTGTACTTGGATTTGGGCCAAAAGGGCTTCAGAATTCGCTGGGGCGTATTCTGTAAATTCTGGTATGAGGCCTCTGTCACGCATCCGCGTGGGTCACGCGGTCGCGTCATCTAGAGTTCTTCTTATCACGCGGTCGTGTCGGTCACGCGTCCGCATCGTATGCGATTCACTCAAGTCGCACGGTCACGTCAATCATGCGGCCGCGTCGCTGATTCTTCGCTCTTGGCACGCGATCGCGTCGTCCATGCGATCGCGTGGATGCTAGTTTCTTCAAAACTCTGTTTTGCACGTTCCTTCCATTTTTGTACGTTTCCTTTTCCATCCTTTAAGTCATTCTGCCTTAGAAGACCTGAAACTACTCAACACACTAATCACGGCATCGAATGGAAATAAAGGTAATTAAAATAATTAATTTTAAAGCATAGGAAACTTGTTTTTCACATACATCACATAATAAGGAAGGGAAAGTAAAACCATACAATTAATATGAATAAGTGGGTGAAGGATTGAATAAATCACTCAAACTAAGCACAAAATATCTCACAAAATATGGGTTTATCAACCTCCCCACACTTAAGTAATAGCATGTCCTCATGCTATGTCCAAGGTAAAAAGTAAGGTTTGAAGTGGTTGAATGCCATGCAATGCAATTCTAATCTAAATGCAATTAACTAAATGCATGATGCAATTCTAATTTTATTCACTCATATATAAAGCTTACATGTAGTTAGATCAATTCACATTCTCAAGGAATCATATATATATATATATAGCCAACCTTAGATAATGATAAAGCACTTTTACAATTGAGATGGGAGAGAAAAACATTTTATAAACTTGCAAGACAATTAGTAATTTAAGCAGAGATATATGTTAATGAGTTAGTGAACCCTCACTGGATTTTGTGTTTACTCTCTAGTCACTCAGTGTTTATTGGGTTAATCACTCTATTCTTCTTTTTATCCTTACTTTCTATAACTTTGTTTTTCATCTAACCAATCAACAATTATAAAATATAGATATACCAAAAATCATGAGGTCTTTAATTAAGGTTGTAATGGGGCCAAGGTAAAGGTAAGGGTATATGTATAAGGCTAAGTGAGCTAATAAGTGAATCCTTAAATAGTCTAAGATCTCACCTAACATACATAATTTCTAAAGTAAAGCTTCTTTACCTATTTTCCCACATTTTTTTCACTTTTTATGTCACATGCTCATATTTTTTTCTTATACCATGTGCATTTGCTTTAATTTGCATTCTTTTTTAATGCACATGGTAATTAATTATTTTATATTTACATGAGCATGCTTCCCAATATATTTCTTTTTTTTATTCTTTTCAACTTTTCTACCTTTGTTTCTATCACCCATGTTCCCATAAAGCTTCCCCACACTTAAAAAATTACACTATTTCTATCTTAAGCTAACCAAGGATTTAACTTGGGATTTTTTTTTTAATTTGTTTTTCTGCTTAAGGTTAGTAATGTGGTTATAAAACAAAAGGGATTAAAAGGCTCAAGGGGTTAACAAGGGTGATGTAAAAGGTAGGCTTTATTTGGGATAAGTGAGTTAAAATCAAACAAGGCCTCAATCACTCTCTTGGTATGTACCTATATTCTATAATCGGACATATGGATTAAAACAAAGCAAAGAATACCAGAATAAAAAAGAAGGGTGGAACACACAGGAATAAGATATTATGGTTTAAATGTAACCATACAATTAAGCTCAAAACTCATAAGCTGTATGTTCTCAGACTCATAAATCATATATCATTCATATATGTCATGTAGGTTTAGTTAAAATTTCCCATTATACTCAATGTAAAATATATTGAATGGCTTTAAAGTTTGTGTTCCTCCTTGATGAAATGTTGTTAAATTAACTACATGATGTAATACTTCGTATACAAAGTGTGTGGATTGTTTTGATCTTGTTTAAATTTCCTAGTCTACTCCTTTTATTATGATCAAATTAAACTATTATATGCCAAAAGGGTAAACTATACTAATTAATCCATCTACTCTATAGCTAATAAGTTAGAACTGCAAACTAAACTAAATAACTAAAATATGAACTAAAAATGCAAAATGCAGAAAAAAGAGTAGAAATACATAAAAGTAGCAATGTATAAGTACTCAGAAAATAACAATAAAAATAAAAATAAAGAGAAGAATACAGAAAAATATCCAAAAAATAAAAGAAAAGAGTCTGTAGTAGTTCACCAAGATAATATGCCAGAGATGGTGACCTCCCCACACTTAAAATGGAGCATCGTCCCTGATGCTTAGTCAAGCCAGTTGTGAAGGGGTGTCATCACTGGTAGGAATAGTAGCTGGAGTCTCGGTGGTAGTGGGCTGAGGATCTGGCTGTTGTAGAGGATGTGCTGACTGGATCGGGATCTCAGGATCTGCAGCCTCAATCTGATGTGGAACCTCTGCCTGGGGAGCAGCCTGCTCTGTGCCTGCCTGCGGATGGATCTCCTCTTGGGAATGAGTCTCCTCCTCGTGCTCATCCGCCTCCTCCTCTGATGGCTCTGATAGTGTGTCAGGCTCGGAGGGGATGTCACTGCCCTATCGGATCATCAGCTTCAGATGCTCATAGCATCGCTTGCTGCGACGCTCTGATCTCTCATACCGGCGCCGGTTATGGCGCTCCATCTGATCTAGCTGTCAGAACAAGCAGTGCACGAGGCAGTACACTGGCTTTGAGGTAGGTGCAGGTGCAGTGGTGGCAGCAGGGGCAGCTGTGGAGGAAGAGGTCCGGCGGACGGTGGGGCTGTCTCATCAGTAGCAGTGAAGGGTGGTAGTCTGTAGCCCAAAGCTAGGAAGTTCCTACTGTGAGGAATGATCTTCCCACAGTCCGTAGCCGGTGTTCTCTCATCGGCATCTTCCTATGGCACGTCAGCTCGACGGCCCAGCTGTGTCACCAAATAGGGAAAAGGGAGAGTGCCTCGGACGTGGACCCTGACCATATAATGCCGGATAAATCGTGGCAAGTATAGGTCCTTACCCTCCATCACACACCATAGGAGGGTGATCATAACAGCCGAAATCTCTGTCACATGAGTACTCGGCATCACATAATTACTCAGGATCTGATGCCATAACCGAGCCTCATCATTTAAGTACACCCTCTTGATTCCCTTGGGCAAGGTGGTGTCCTGACCCATCTCCCAAGGAACAGTCGGGTCCAGGGCTATCCTCACCTTAACAGCATCCCAATCAAACTTCATTAGGCGCATGTCCTCTTCAGCCTTTTTGTAGCCATCAGGATGATCGGACTTAGGTGGGAGCTGTAGAATGTCCTCTATGGCCTCTTCAGTGATCAGAATCTGCTTTCCCCTTAGGTGTACTACATCCAGGGAAGTCAAGAAGTAGTTGCAGTAGAATTTCCTTACCCAAGATGCGTTCACCTCAGCCAAATTTCTCTCCAGAAAGAACCAGCCTCTTTGTTTAATTTGCTCAATGGTGTATTACTGGAGTTCTCCTGGGATCTTTAGAGTCCTCTCCAAGTATAGGTTCCTGGAGGTTGCAAACACCGGATACTTCAGCTCACAGTACCAGTTTGCAAATTTCACTGGATCATTGGCAGGGAGCAGCTGGTCAGCTTTCTCCTGTTGGGTAAAGTTCTTCTCCCTCCAAGAGGAGTCATGCATCAGATCGATGATGGACATGGAGGATTCTCCTCTTTTACGCTTGACAGTAGTAGCCTTGCCTTTTCCTTTCCTCTGGGAGGCAGACATCCTGAAAAATGGAAAACTAGGATATATAAAAATAGGAAAGCAAATAAGCATATAGTCAAAGAAAACACAAAGTGGCAAGGGAGAAATAAAATAAGGAAAATGAGTTTATTAAATGTGCATTAAGGATTATATAGGAGTGAAAAGTTCAAAAGGAAAAATTCACAATCCAAAATGTAATTAAATTCATGTTAAATAGAAAAATTATCATTATGCCATGGTTAGAAGGTTAAAAGAATTGAAAAGCTAGAGAAAATGTTTCAAAAGGTTAGTTTGGTTAGTGTTGAAAAAGAGTTCAGGAAATTAGAATTGGTAAGTTAGTAGGATAAAATTTGGGTTAAGGTAAGTGACATAATGAAAAATTCCAAGTAACAAGGATTCACAGGTAGGAACTATAAGTAACTCATAACCAAACAAGGAAAACAGGTTGATGCTGATTCAAGTAAATATAAAGGAAGTAGAAATTAGAATCAAACATCACAGGTGCAGTTTATGAACCAGGAAATCAAAAAGGATAATAAAGCTTGCCTTGGCATTCATGAAATGGTTTGGGTAAAGCAGAGGAAAACAGAGTTTAAAATGCCAAACCAAAACATGAATGAGAACGTTTTACAGAAATTTGGGCAGCATTCCGGCTAAAAATGGATATTCCCGGAAAATAAACAACAATCAAATAGTTCATATGAATTAAAATTAAAGCTTACAATTACATATAAGGAATATAATCATGAAAATTCAGTGTAAAGAGCAGCATGAAAGAAGAATTTGCAGCATATGAACTAACATCAGAGCAGCAGCAGGATTGCAAAAACATAAAGCAATAAACACGAACGGTGTAAGTAAACAGACCTAAATCCACTAACCACAGCCTAAGCTACCTAACAACCTAAAAATCCACTACAGCATGCATATCTATCTATCCTAATGA
>NC_029777.3:75537251-75537574 GCF_000817695.3 Arachis duranensis
CAGGAATCATGCAATGTTAGTCTAAGACTCCGGTCCAGGAATTAGACATGGCTTCATAGCCAGCCAAGCTTTCAAAGAAAGCTCCGGTCCAAAACATTAGACATGGCCAATGGCCAGCCAAGCCTTAGCAGATCACTGCTCCAATAGCAAGATTGATAGAAATCAACAAGCTCTTGTGATGATAAGTTGAAACCTCGGTCCAATGAATTAGACATGGCTTCACAGCCAGCCAGATTTCAACATATCATCATGAAACTCTAGAATTCATTCTTAAGAACTCTGAAGAAAAAATACCTAATCTAAGCAACAAGATGAACCGTCAA
>NC_029777.3:75538380-75577849 GCF_000817695.3 Arachis duranensis
CTCTCAATACAATAGTAAAAGGTCCTATATATAGAGAACTAGTAGCCTAGGGTGTACAGAGATGAGTAAATGACATAAAAATCCACTTTCGGGCCCACTTGGTGTGTGCTTGGGCTGAGCATTGAAGCATTTTCGTGTAGAGACTCTTCTTGGAGTTAAACGCCAGCTTTCATGCCAGTTTGGGCGTTTAACTCCCATTCTTGTGCCAGTTCTGGCGTTTAACGCTGGGAATTCTGAGGGTGACTTTGAACGCCGGTTTGGGCCATCAAATCTTGGGCAAAGTATGGACTATAATATATTGCTGGAAAGCCCAGGATGTCTACTTTCCAACGCCGTTGAGAGCGCGCCAATTGGGCTTTTGTAGCTCCAGAAAATCCGCTTCGAGTGCAGGGAGGTCAGAATCCAACAGCATCTGCAGTCCTTTTTAGTCTCTGAATCAGATTTTTGCTCAGGTTCCTCAATTTCAGCCAGAAAATACCTGAAATCACAGAAAAACACACAAACTCATAGTAAAGTCCAGAAAAGTGAATTTTAACTAAAAACTAATAAAAATATACTAAAAACTAACTAGATCATACTAAAAACATACTAAAAATAATGCCAAAAAGCGTACAAATTATCCGCTCATCAATGGTTTTGGTTTCTCATATTTAATATATAATGTCTTGTGAAAACTTAGGCTCCTAGATATAAAACTTTTCAACTATATATATTATTTTTAGAGGTCGTAATACCTCACCACCTCTATTTTATGACTTAAGCATAAGACTCTGCATGGTAGGATGTTACATTATGGTATCAAAGTAGTTCATTTCTGTAGAGCTTGGAGAATGGACTGACTATGCTTCTGAGCATACTCTGAGTCGTGTTTATGTGCTATTTAGGATATCTGGTTGATATACATAGCATAAAGTTTGGGAGCATGCATTTGGGGCTCTAAGGCACTAAACTTGAGATATTGAGACTGATCACCTTAATATCAATTGTTTGGTGTGAACAAGGACCAAATGGCATCTTACAGATCCGGGCAAGGTACTCAGGGAGGAAATCCTGTGGTTGAGCTGGTGAAAGGACATCGGGATGGAAACTCTGGTGCTAGTACAAGTAACGTAGGTCGATACTATAGGTCTATGACCCTTACTGACTTTCTTAAGAGTGGTCCACCGAAGGTTAATAGAAATGTTAATACTTTGGAGGTTCATTTGTGGTTTCAAGACATGGAGTGGTTTTTGTATACCCAGCATGTTCCTGAAGTACAATTGATGAGCGGATAATTTATACGCTTTTTGGCATTGTTTTTAGGTAGTTTTTAGTAAGTTCAAGCTACTTTTAGGGATGTTTTCATTAGTTTTTATGTTAAATTCATATTTCTGGACTTTACTATGAGTTTGTGTGTTTTTCTGTAATTTCAGGTAATTTCTGGCTGAAATTGAGGGACTTGAGCAAAACTCTGAAAAAGGCTGACAAAAAGACTGCTGATGCTGTTGGAATCTGACCTCCCTGCACTCAAAATAGATTTTCTGGAGCTACAGAACTTCAAATGGCGCGCTCTCAACGGCGTTGGAAAGTAGACATCCAGAGCTTTCCAGCAATATATAATAGTCCATACTTTATTCGGGAATTGACGACGTAAAGTGGCGCTCAACTCCAAGTACATGCTGCTGTCTGGAGTCAAACGCCAGAAACACGTCACGACCCGGAGTTGAACGCCAGAAACACGCTATAACTCGGCGTTCAACTCCAAAAGAAGCCTCAGCTCGTGGATAGATCAAGCTCAGCCCAAACACACACCAAGTAGGCCCCGAAAGTGGATTTATGCATTAATTACTTACTCCTGTAAACCCTAGTAGCTAGTTTATTATAAATAGAACTTTTTTACTAGTGTATTAGACATCTTGGGACGATTAGTTCTCAGATCATGGGGGCTGGCCTCTCGACCATGCCTGAATCTTTCACTTATGTATTTTCAACGGTGGAGTTTCTACACACCATAGATTAAGGGTGTGGAGCTCTGCTGTACCTCAAGTTTCAATGCAAGTACTACTATTTTCTATTTAATTCTCCTTATTCTAATTCCAAGATATACGTTGCACTTCAACTTGATGAATGTGATGATCCGTGACACTCATCATCATTCTCACCTATGAACGTGCGTGACTGACAACCACTTCCGTTCTACCTTAGGCCAGGCGCATATCTCTTAGATTCCCCAACAGAATCTTTGTGGTATAAGTTAGATAGATGGCAGCATTCATGGGAATCCGGAAAGTCTAACCTTGTCTGTGGTATTCCGAGTAGGATTCCGGGAATCCGGAAAGTCTAACCTTGTCTATGGTATTCCGAGTAGGATTCTGGGATTGAATGACTGTGATGAGCTTCAAACTCCTGAAGGCTGGGCGTTAGTGACAGACACAAAAGAATCAAGGGATTCTATTCCAACCTGATTGAGAACCGACAGATGATTAGCCGTGCTGTGACAGAGCATAGGACCATTTTCACTGAGAGGATGGGATGTATCCATTGACAACGGTGATGCCCTACATACAGCTTGCCATGGAAATGAGTAAGAAGGATTGGATGAATGTAATAAGAAAGTAGAGATTCAAGAGGAGCATAGCACCTCCATACGCCTATCTGAAATTTCCACTATTGACTTACATAAGTATTTCTATCCTATTTTATTTTCTGTTTATTATTTATTTTCGAACTTATCATAAACCATTTAATCTGTCTGACTGAGATTTACAAGGTAACCATAGCTTGCTTCATACCAACAATCTCTGTGGGATCGACCCTTACTCACGTAAGGTATTACTTGGATGACCCAGTACACTTGCTGGTTAAGTTGAACGGAGTTGTGTCCACACATAGCAAAGAGCCATTAAATAAATATCATGCAAATACAAATAGAATGAATCACAATTTCGTCCACCAACAATCAGTGGAGACAATGACTTATATGTTGGATGGAGGTGCTCAGAATTGGTGGTAGGAGCTATGTTATACCTTGCAGGTGGAGTTAACAGATATCCCTTAGAACAGATTTAAGATAGAATTTTACGGGAAATATTTCTTACATGCAATTCGCACTGCAAAAGAGTTGGAGCTAACATAGCTGAAGCAGAAGGACATGTCGGTTGCTGAGTATACCCAAAAATTCAATAACTTGTGACATTTCTCAAAAGCTTGTCAAGGAATTCCAGTCGATTATGAAGAGTGGTGTGTGCTCAGTATGAAAGACGACTTAAAAGAGACATCTTCGACTATGTATATCCACAAAGGCTAACGAGTTTCACTGAATTGGTTAAGAAGAGCCAGTTCACAGAATATTGCTCCATGAAGTGGGTGCTGCTACAGGAAGGCTGTGGTAAGACTGCTCCAGATGAGCTGCATAGGGCCAGACTAGGGATGTGTTTTTGATGTGGGCCACCAGGACACATGTCTAGGGATTGTCCACGAGAAAGAGCCATAGGTTCGGGTTGGTCGCGACAGGATCGATGTAAGTGTGATACCAGATACGTAGAATGATTTTATTCTGTTTGGAGCTGGGACCCTATTTTCGTTTATGTTACATAGCAGAGTTGAGAAGTTTAGGACTCGAAAGATTGGATGTATTATTGAACTTGGATACGAATCAGGAGTTGAGTCCAAGGGGAGTATTTCCAACCGTTTTCTTTAGTAACTGCAATTTTCGAAGTCAAAAATTTCTGTTAGGGGGATAAAATATAAAACCCATAAGATTAGTAAATAATTAGCCAATAAAATAATTATTAATCCAAGAAATTAGAAAATAAAATTTTAGAGTTTAATATGATAGAATTAATTAAAATAAGAATTTTGACACCAATTTTAAAAAAATTAGCCCAAGATTGGACCGAACTGGTCGAATCGGACAAATCGGGCCTGTATTGGGCCCAAGGCCCAATCCAAACCATTAATATAAATGAGCTTCAGCTCATCTTCTTCTTTCTTCATGGGAAGAACGCTGAAGACAGTCAAGGAAGGGGAGAGAAATAGAAACAAACCCTAACCTCCATTCAAATTCTTGTAACTTTCAATCCGGAGGTCCGATTGACAAGCCGTTTGCGACCACGCGTTCGTCTTGGAGTCTTCTTCAATTCTATTCAAATAAAGTGGTAAGTATTTCTATAATTCGTGCCCAGTTCTCTGTGTCTGCTTTCTTCACGAAATTGGTTTGAGTTTTGAGTGATTTTGATGATTTTGGTGGTTTAGGTGCAATCTAACATTGGATAATTGTTGGATTATACTCCAATCATCAATGAGTAAGGTAAAGAAACTCTAAACTCTTGTGGTTTGTCTAATTTGGTATATCCTAGTGCTAATTTAGTGAATTATATTAATTAGGTTGAAATTATGTTAAATTGGAGTTTGAATTGCTAAATTGGAGCTCTTGGAACAAACCCTTGGTGGCTGGAATCATTGGGGTTAATTGAGAATCTTGAAGCTTGAATTTTGGTGTTTTTGAGCTTAGGGAAGAACCGGCCAAGGTATGGTTTTGGTTTCTCGTATTTAATATATAATGTCTTGTAAAAACTAACTTAGGCTCTTAGATATAAAACTTTTTCAATTATATATATTATTTTTAAAAGTCGTAATAGCTCACCACCTCTGTTTTATGACTTAAGTATAAGACTCTGTGTAGTAAGGTGTTACAGTTGCTCCTAATATGTGTGTGTCACTCTTTACGTTCTTGCTCTATTGTTCCAATACGTATCTCGGTGACACTTTGTTTACTCCTTCAAAGCTGAACACACTTAGAGCGTGACGACACAATATCACTCTTGACTCGAATAATAAGTACTAGCATTTCACTTTGGCTGTGACCGTGTCGTACGTAACCACAAACTTGTTGAATGTTGAGTTGGAAACTTGTTCTATAACTTCGTATACCGTATAGCTTAGAGCAGAGTGCTTTAATCTTGTGATACAATTCACCTTTCCTCTGAATTATGCTTGGACTTCCCTAAACTTCTCGTGAGTGTACACGTGTTGAAACTGAGCTTCTATTGAGAATTTTATTGCACACCGTATGACATTATAAAAATCTGTAGCATTCGATTCTCTCTCTCGTTGCTCCCTGCTTCCTAGGCAATTATCATATTGTTTAACGAATTGGATGAGTGAGCTGTTTCGTGTAATGAACTTGTTAAAATAGTATGTATGCGCTCGCTTCTTTGTGTGCTTCTCATCTTGGCCCAGAAGTGGTGATCGAAATAAATTGAAATTCATAAATGACGATCTTTGAAAAGCTCTACAAAAACACCTAAATCAGAACTAGCATACACCAAAAAATATGCAATGTACACCTCTGCTGTAGATTTAAAAAACAACATTACCTGAAAGCCACATGTTGTTTCCAAGACGGTACTTCATCAGAAAATCATTCCAATTCCTATCGAATGATTCTTTCGTAAGAGAGTTCCAAACAACATGGCTCATCTCTTGTTCGATTTCTTAGTGTCTCTTGTAGCCCATTTAATTTGCTTGGAGTCTTCTTCATAATGTACCAAATACGCCACTAGAGAATTGATGTGGGCATACAAGCCTTGATAGCCCTTTGCATCGATGTGCATTGATCGGTAAGAATGCCTTTTGGAGCATTTTCTCCCATGAAACGAACCCAACATTCAAATAACCATTTGAATGATTAAGTATCCTTATTTTTCATCAAAACACATTCGATAAGTGTTGATTGACCGTGGTGATTCACTCCGACAAAAGAATCAAAAACTAGATTATACCTAAATACGATGAAACAGAAAAAAAATTGTTAAATCTGCCAAAATAATATCTCTCTATGCCCAAAAACATGCAATGTACACCTCTACTGCAGATTTAGAAAACAACATTATCTGAATAGCATGAACCAGAACTAAATATTACTTGTTTGTATTGTAGGTGATATCGAATGAAATAACATCTCCAAAGTACTCACAGGCAGCCTTGCTCCTTGCGTCTGCCCAAAAGGCAATCTTAATCTAGTGATCGACCTTGAGTTCGAGCTTGAAAAACAAATTCTGATTCTTCTCTTTCTTTCTTAATAAGTATTTCTCGAATTCTTTTGCATTCTCTAGTTCCGAAACATTCCACACTTCTCACGTGATATAATTTCTCATATCTTTTTCGATAGAATTTAACTCACGGTGACCCTCGGCTGCTACGACAAATGATTGGTATATTTTACTTGGTCTGATTCTGGCTTTTTCATTATTCTCTATTGTATGACGCACAAACATGCTTAGTTCCCTGTGTTGTTTAAGCATCTTTGCTTGATTTGCACAACAGGGATGTGCATGATGCAACACGACCTTCGAAATGATCTAAATACCAATGTCCTTCAATATGTGTATATAAATTCTTGCAGGACAATTTAAATCAACTGAGGCGTTTGTCTTCTCGGTCAAAGATATTTTCAATTTTCATTTAGGCTCTATGCTACATGTAATCAATTGGTTCTTCATTTCATTTTTCTTCTTATTTGTGCTCTGAACTCTTGTTGAAAAACTTACAACTTTCGAATAATCTTTATAGAATTTCGCAGCATCTTCAAGTGTGTTAAAAGTCATCCTAATCTTTGAAACAAACTACTCATCAACATCGCACAGAAACTGCAAAATATACCCAAAATAGTCCTCAATACACCATATTAAAGCTAGGATAAACCATAGAATGCAACAACAACTATAAAATCAACATCAAACAAAAACTAAAATAATTCAACTATAAAATCTTAAGCTATAAACAAACTACATTGTCTAGATTCAAACCACACCTCACTACTTGATTCGATACAAAAAATATTACAATTCACCCTCGTTCAATTAAAAAATTCAGAACCTGTAAATACACTGAAAAGCTCCCTATTACACCAAAACATATGTCTAGTTTACCCAAAAAATTGATATAAAATGGACAGCAATGGACAGATTCATCAGAACAACTACATTACATTCAATTCAAATAATCAACAATGAACAGCAATTTTCACAAGCAAAGTTCACAACATTATTCACCTAGATAATCATAAACTACTATCGAAAATATTAACTGGAATTCAACTGCACCTTAGATACTTCGTTAGATTCAAAACAATGATCCATTTCGATCTGGTTCAGTTGACAATCTGAACTTGAATCATTCATTATCTTCAAAACGATTTCAGAGCTTGATTTCAAAAATGAACGTAGAAAACAAAGTAAATCGGAAAAAAACGAAGAAAGAGAATATAAGGAGAAACGCATGAAAACAACGAAAGAGAACGCAAAGAGAACGCACGAAAACGAAGGAAGAAAAACGCAGACAAAATTCAAAAAAGAAACGAAATCCTTTTGAAAAAGGAAGATATATATTTGTGCGTTGATTGAAAAATCTATGAAATTAAGAGGCGTGTGGAATATACTTGTTTAAGTCGTACGTGTGAGGGTGATTTAGGATAAAATAACTTGTATGATAAAATGATTTGTATGTAGAGAATAATTATTATTCCATGTACCTAATTCCAATTAAATTTAAAACAATGAGGTGACATTTGTTTATCCCATTAATTATTATGTGAATCCCTACACTTCCTATAGTCCTATACCAAGCGCAACTAACCTAGTGTTTTGATTTTTAGCAAATTTAAGTAGTTTGATATTTAATGATTTGGGAGTAAAATCTATTTCTCTTGTGAGTATTAATTTTTGAAAGTGCATCAAAGGTTTTCTCAATTGAATAAAATAACATGAAAAAACTAAAAGAAAAACAAAATAAATTTAAAAATAAAATGACTGAAATTAAAATAAATAACATTAAATTTAAATAAAATAGTAAACTATCTTTAATAAGATTGAAGGACTTTTGAAATCAAATACAAACGCCGAATCTATCTTAAAAGAAGATTGAAAAAATAAAATTACTTAAAAGATAAATTTACAAGAAAAGTAAATACGACAAGAATTTTAAAAAAAAATTAAAAGACATAGAAAAAATCCTATAAAAAAAACTCTGAACATATTCAAAAATTTGCTGTGAATGTGAGTCTGCAAAAGTATTTTTTAATATGAGATTCTAACTTTCTTTTTTCGAACATTCACCTATTTATAAAAGTCTTTCACAAATCAAATTCAAATATAACTCCTACATGCATTAATTTTTGAATAACTATTTCTACTCTTTTGCACAATACGAATAACTACCATCAATTAGCTTCATTTATCAATTTTTTATTTTTTCGATTATTTCATTTTTCTTCTATGAATCCTTATCAATCAAAATTCACCTCCTTATCGATATGACATTTTCGATGAGTCCCATAAAACAACTTTCTACTTCAAGCACAGAACTTATTTATTTTCCCCCAACACCTAGCTACGACCATTTTACATGTTCGGGACAGGATTCCTTCCCTCTACATGTGCTTGACTAAAATATCTATGTTTAGCGTTAAGTAATGAATTATTTCCTCAGGCAGTTGACATCACGCACTCCCTTGGCCTCACTCGCACTGGCAACCCACCTTTGATCCTCAAAGTCAATGACATATGTTGCTCCGGACACGTGTCCTTATCCACAGCGTCGATCTCAAACCTCTCCATGGCAGCTGCCACAATAGACTTCATTTGAATATAAGCCATCTCCTTTCCCAAACACATCCTCGCTCCGGCATGAAAAACCGGATACCTAAACGGGCTTTCGGTTCGAAAAACCCCACCCTCCTCATCAAACCACCTTTCCGGTTTAAATTCTACGCAATCACTCCCCCAAATACTCTCCATCCTCCCCATCGCGTAAGTATGATAAGTCACAAACCAATTCTTCTTAATCCCTGTACCATCCGGCAAAACGTCGTCGTTCAAGCACGCCATCGTGTCGACATGAACGGGAGGGTACAACCTCATTGATTCCGTAATCGCGGCGTGTAAGTACTTTAACTCCTTCAATTCTTCGTACCCAAAAGATGCCTCCCCGTAATCACGCTTTTCGCACGACGCACGAACGGTTTCGATTTCTTTGATTATCTTATCCTTGACGTCAGGCCTTGAAGAGAGAATCCAAAAGAACCAACTCAGCGCAGATGACGTTGTATCGCGCCCCGCCAAAATGAAGCTTATAACAATATCGCGTAGAAACTCAGGGGAGTTCTCCTCTTTGGCCATGAACCGCGATAAAAGGTCCATGTCATCGTTGTGGGGGTCCTTTGCTTCCATTCTGGACCGTATGATATTATCAGCGAACGCGTGTACGGTGCAGATTGATTCCCTAAGCTTCCTTTCACTTCCAACGTTGAGAAACTTCTTGAGCTCCCATACCCACCCAAATACGCTCATAAACCTCCCGGAGCTGAGTGTGGCGGCGTCCTCGAACGCGCGCATGAATTCAGCGCCGACCGCGGCATCGCCAGAGCCTCCGTCTAGGCAGGCCGGGTCGACGTTGAAGGCTAGCTTGCAAATGTTGTCAAACGCGAATCGCTCAAGAACGTCCTGCAAGTCGAGGACGGATTCAGATTTGGAAGCTCTTTGGAGCAACGGAATGAGCCTCGTTTGGATCTCGACGGTGACGTTTTGGATGGCGAAGTTTCGAAGCGATTTGGTGTTGAACTCGTAGCTTGCAGTTTTGCGTTGAAGTTTCCAGAGATCGCCGTCGGAGTTGAAGATTCCTTGACCGAGGAAGTCTCGGAGGAGGTAGTTGAAGCGTTCACCCTTAGGGTAGTTATGGAAATTGGTCTTGAGGATGTGCTCGACGTTGTCTGGGTTGGCTGTGATGATACCGTGGACCTTACCGGGGCGGCGGAAGACGGCGGAGTGGGTGGGGCAGTTGCGGAGGACGTCTGTGGTCCAGTCGAGGAAGCGATGGCGGTTGAGGAGGAAGTCAGGAAGTGAGCCCACGAGAGGGTAGGCTTTGAAGCCCGGGGGTCTAGTTTTGGGATTTCGGTTGTGGAGGTAGAGAAAGGTGAGAAAGGAGAGGAAGAGAAGAAGGGTTTGGGTTGAGAAAAGTTCCATGGATTTGAATATCTAAAGAGAATGAATTGAAGAAGTAATGATAAGGCTTGAGGGGTGTGTATATCAGTGTTTGTAGTTTTTTGTTCTGGCACGATCAATATTAGTGGCTTTATAGGTGGACACAGGCAACGCTGCACAAGTGGATAATATAAGTGCACGCTAACACGCATGGGGCTCAAATTTTTTAATATGGAAGGCTTGTGTGTTCTGCGGTGGTATGGTTTCATGGGGTAGAAGACAAATATTCGGGACAACTTTTGTCAGTATGAGATAGAAAAGCACGGACTATATGTGAATTTTTTTATTTTAAAATTTTGCATAACAAATCGCATAGTCCGTTTTATAGTTAGAGAAATTTGAATTTCTGAAGATGAAAATTAGACTCTCTCTATTGCTTGTAATTGTTTTTTCCTTTTTTATGAAAGAGGACTCAGACCGTCTGTTTAATGAGAGAAAACTCGTACGGTTCGAATTCTGTTTCACTGACACGCAATGTTGTAAAGCATCTTTTTTTTCATAACCAAATCCAATATCAATTTTGTTTTCATATTTAAATTAAAAAACGCACACGTGGCATGTGTGTACGTTGTGATGAAATAAAAATATACATGCATACAAAAATTGATAATTAAAAAATTAAGTAATAATATAAAATAAATATTAAAATATAAAATTTATATTAAGAATAAATTAAATTATACATATATTTATATAAATATATATATAATAATTAATTTTGATAAAGAATTTTGATATAAAAATAATATTTTTAATAAAAATTAAAAAAAAGTAAGTTTAATTTCGATATTCATATAGATATTATTATATTATTATTGTATTTATTATCTTGTGTGTTTTCGATGAACCAAGTCTACCGCATGATTTCTATTGGTTGTGTTGACTAAAACAAGGAGGTACTACAGGGATTCATGAATTGTCGTTGGATTGTTGATGAAGTATTAAAATAAACTCTACTAGAAAATAATTAGAGGGGTAGTCAACTAAAGTCAATTAAGTACAAATTCAGTCCAACATAAAAAAAAAATAGTCAATGCTATAGTATTTAAAAAGTGGTATTTATTTACTAAAAAAGGTTAAAAATTATTATTTAATTTAAAAAATATAAAAATAAATAATTTTTAAAAAATTAAAACTTATTACAAAAAATAAGTTAGGTAAAATTTAGACAAAAACTCATAGACACCATAGAATTGACCTAAAAAATTATTCTAATAAATTAATCTAATTTTATTTTAATTTTATTAATAATACATAGTAAAATAATAATCACACAAATCCTAATTGATTAGTGATTATACATGTAGTTGTTGTTCTTATCTAACGGCTACTGCTACCACGTTCACCAAATACTACCGACCACCGTTGGACTTGCGCGGTCCTGCCGACCACCACTGGAGACGTGGAGCATCATCACATATGTCTCCACCAACCACGCAGGTAGTCGTCGCAGAGTTAGTTTGAACGGACTTGACTGACTTGTTAATACACACACAACCCCGCCGACTACTATTAGAAGCGTCGAGCGTTGTCACAGATGTCTTCACCAACTACGTAAGCAGTCGTTGCAGAGTTAGTTTGAATGGACTTGTTTGACTTGTTAATACACGCACATATACACATAAATATTTTCTAAATACATAGTTCATGCAACAAACTCCTAATCTGGTATTCGAACTAATTAAAGAAAATATCAAATTTTATCCCTCAAAAGACTTTAAAATTAAGGCAAAGTCTAAAAAATAAGGACTATCTATCCTACAATTATTCTACCATCTAGGTATAAGTCTACCGACATCATCTCAGAACTAGTCTCTAGCATCACTTGTAGCATTTTTTGTAGGGGCCCTAAGACACGTGTTCCTCTGGTAAAATGAAGAATGAAACAACGAAGTTATTTTAACCTTTTAAGATAATAGAGGAATTCAATTTAGATAAAAATTATTTTCTAATACACTTTAACCCTTAAGATGAAGAACGAAACTCAATTTTTAAATTAAATTTCAGTGCATTAATCAAAATACAAGAACAGTAATATTAATCTATCAAAATAAATAGAGAGCCAAACCTATACAATGAAAATTTAATTGCTTATAGTGTAGAAAAATTAAAATCCTAATGTTTATGATAAACGAAAATTGAACGAAGGTGAAGAGATCCTCGTGCTGAGCTTTTAATCTCCTTTTTTTAAAAGTAAATCTCAATTTTCAATTTAAAAATTCGATTCGCAATGAATGTATCTTTTCTCCATTAAATCCCAAGGAATTTTTATCATTAACGGTGAGGATTTCTCATATTGTGGGCTTCACGTAATAGACGGCGTTGAACGCCACCTTAATATCATCCAACGCCATTTCAAGCTTTTTGACGAAGGCCAAACGTTGGTTTAGAATTTTTCAAAAAAGAATTTCTTTGTTAATAATAGAGTAAAACCAACAAATAATCCTAATCAAAATTTAAATAATTATCTCAATTTAAATTAATAAAAATTGGGACTTTTAAGTCCCGAGTCGTTCTCCTATAGAATTGCAGTGAGGTGTGCACATTATTGGCTATGGAAAATGGGAATTGATAATAATAAACAAGAATTTGAAAGACAAAAAGGTAAAGAAAACTCAATTAAACTCAAAGCAATTAATCAAAGAAAAGAAAATTCAAATGGCAAAAAAAAAGTCTTGACAAGGGTTGAGAGTTAAAATTTTCTATTCTAGTCATTGACCACAAACGTGGCAATTATGAAGAAATAATCCCATTTAATTAACTCTAACATCGAATGTAAGTCAAATAGACATAATTGATCTTAATCCACAAATCCTAGCCAACTCATTAATTAGTTTAATGAAAGACTAGTGTTAGTAGAAACAAAATCAACTAACAACCCTAAATCACCAATCAATATTGGACATCAATGATTTAAGGCCACCTAAGTACTCAATCCCAAGCTAAGAGTGTGAAAAAATACTCAATAACTAAAAGAGGCATTTTATCACACACTTAGAGGGCATATAAATAAAACATCATAAATTGTATGAATTATAAAAGTTATAACTACCAAACTCAACAAAACAATGAAGATAACTCAAGTAAGTATCAATAACATGAAAAACATCAATATTCCATTAATAGAAAACCAAATTCACAAGTGTTCGTGAAAGTAAAATAGCATAAAATAAGAAACTAACAGTAAAAACTAAGTGAATTAAGAGGATAGAATAAGAAAAAATATAGAAAACTAAACTAAAACGAGATTAAAAACTAAATCTAAGGAGAAATTAAACTAAAAAATCTAAACTATACTACTTTCATCCCTCTTCAATTTTTGGTTCAATAGCATTAGAAATGAGTTGGATTGGACCCAAAATGGACTAAAAATCATGAGTCACGTGCTGCATTAAATGAGGCACGCGTTTAGGCGTGTGCGTACGCACCATTATCTGCGTACACACACACACTCAAACTTAATGTCTGCTATAGGCATATGAATATCATTTTGAGACCTCGGATGTTAACTTTCTAATGCCACTGAAATTGCCTCATTTGGACATTTGTAACTTAAGTTATGATCAATTTAGTGTGAAAATGTCAGGATTGACAACTTTACAAATCCTTCATTTTTTTTATGAATTCTTCCACTTTTACATGCTTTTCTTCCACTTCTTCAAGTCATCATTTCCTTCAAAACCTTAAATTACTCAAATATATTAAGGTATCAAATGAAAGAAAAGTGAATTAAAATTGGCAATGTATGCGTGCAAGTATCATGAGAACTTTTCAAGGATAATAATGAGGCTAAGATTCAGGTAGAATTGTATTTGGCTAAGTGGACTTGAAATTCAATCTTTGATTAACTTAAACTCCCATCAAACCTATGACAACCTATTCAACTCTAATACAAAATCTAGCTATCAATTATTCACTTTTTTCTACACACGCATTCTTTTCAATTCACATCACTTGTATTATATTTTTTTTTCAACTTTACTTTTAGGGTAACATTTGTCCTCTTTTTTATTTTTTTTTCTTTTCTTTTCTTTTGAAACATAATATATACACAAGAGATTAATGCATATGATTTAAGCATTAAATGTATGAATATGTACTTAATCCCCAAAATTTTAACAAAAATCCAAAATACCCATTTTACTTTCTACCCATATTCTCAAACTCCACTCCCCCACACTTAGATGATACACACTCACTAACCTAAGCTAATCAAATATCTAAATTTAAAACATATATTGTTTTTCACTTAAGAGTGGTGTTGTGCTAAACATTAAAACAAAACGGGATTAAAAAGGCTCAAAATTGAATAACAATGGTAAATAGAAAGGGTAAGGCTATTTAGGTAATGAATTCTGATAAAATAAAGGTCTCAATCATATAAATGTATTCATACAAAAAATATTAGACAAATAATTAACAAATAAAAAATTACAATCATAGAAAGAAAATAACACACATAAGAATAAAATAGTGGTTAATATAATGCAACCACACATTAGAGTTCAAATCTCACTTGATTGTATGTTCTAGCTCTAATCTATGTTCTACAATGTTTTTCAAGCAAGTTCAATAAAAAATTTAACTCAAATCAATGGGTTACCCTATAAGAAAATTATCTTAAAAATTAATTATTTTAACTAAGCTTATGATATGTATATGTATTATGATGTGGTTGGATGAAAAGCAAAAATTTCTAAGTCCTTTCCCTATTCTCTATCAATCCAAATCATCACGTGCAAAAAGAAAAATAAACTAGGTCCTATTATTCACATTATCCAATCACAACTAAAAGATAAAGCGATATATGTACAAACCATATTAAGAGAAGAAAATATATTAAAGTTAGAATAGATATCTAAGTTATGTACAAACCAAAATAAAATGCAATTAACAAAAAGTAAAACTAGAAAAGATAACAAAGTTATACACAAACCAAAATAAAATGCAACTACTAAAAGAGAATTCAAAGTAACCAAATAGCTAACAGAAAATCTAGAAAACATAGTAGTCAAAAATGAAATGTGAAGGTGTTTGGAAAAAGTGTCTTTACAAACAAAATTTCCGCTCAAAACCTCCCCCACACTTGAATGTCGCACAGTCCTCTATGCACTAACTAAGACCAAAGGGGCTTGTGCTTCACTAAGCATGCTTTTTATAGGGTATCTTCCGTATCCATGTCCATCGCCTTGCTTCATCAGCTTTCCTTGTTGTTTACAATGACTCATCCTAAAAAAGTAAAAGAGAATTGAAAGCAAAAGGTGCTTAATTGACTGCAAATTAAATATTAAATGTAGAAGCAATGAAGCCAAAGCAACACTTAAACAAGAAAGTGAGGTTGAGTACACTAAAATGAGTTGAATTGATGCGTTTGTGACATGAAGAAAAGCAATGTGTAAATTCTAAGTTTGCCGGCGGTTTAGAATATCCACATTGTAGAATTGAAAGCACTATGCCACATTATTTCAATCAAAGTTCAAATTCAACTCAATTAGTATGCCTAAAGTGATTTTCAAAACATTTACAAGCTAAAAATAAGTAAACAAGCAACAAGAAGCTCAATTAACACTTAGGCAATCTCAAAATTGATGTAATGGTGAAAGACTGTATAAAAGAAGAGTTTTAGTATTATGATATGTAGTGATTGAAATTCAATTAAAAAAAACAAAATGAAATGATACGATTACATACACACCAAAAACTCAATTAATACAAATGTTAGCATCTCAAGCAATCCACCATCACAAATTAGACCTAATGAATTATGCCAAACAAAGTTAAACATTCTAAATCATATGGTAGCTACAACATGCAATTCAAAATCCAAAATAGTCATAGATTCGTATCACAAACAACAGTGTATGAATTAAACAAGAACAATGTTCAAGCAAAGTAAGAGGAACAAGTTCAACACCAATGTACTTCCTATAATCAATAACACAAGATTAATTCCAAGAATTGAAAAGCATTCCTATTATAACCCAAAACCAATTAACCAAAAGAGCATACAAAGTTGACATAGTTGGGTTACCTAGGACCAATATAATTAATCTTGTACCATTAGACCAAGGCCTCAATCATTCAAAAATTCAAAAATTTTGGTCAATTAGAGATCCTCACATTCACATCAATGCATAATAACAATAATAATGTGAAAGCAAGCATTGATTTCTAAGAATTGAACCAAAATTCTATTTAAAACTCTTTAAGGAATTTTATCGAACACTAGGTGTGCAAATGCATCAAACAACTCAAATAACACAGCCAAGCATTTTTTTCAACATCCATTCACAAAATCAGCATCAATTATACAGAAATCAGCAATATATCTCAATAATTCAGCAGCAATATCAGTCAATCCAGTCAAACCAAATGAGATTCAAACTCAAGAAGCATAATCATGATTAATTATGTACAAACTAACACCAGAGAATCCTAATTCCACTTTAAATCCAACTAACAGCAGCAAGTTTTCAGCAATAACAACCTTAACGTAGTGAATTAACAAATATCTAAATAATCAAAACGATTCCAAACAATCAAACATGCAACAATCAAACATTATTCCGTCAATTTCAGCATAAAAAATTCATCAAAACCGCCAGTAAAATAGCGCATCTCCACACAATCAAACAACTTTCAACCAATCTCAATAACAAATTTCCAGCAATTCAGCAACAAAACAGCAAATCATGAATACAGTCAAACAATTTCCAAACAATTCTAGCAGCAGTTATAGCAAATCAACAATTTCAATGCTTTCAGCCCAAACGAATTCAGCAGCAATTTTCAGCAATTCAATTCAATCCAAACACTTTTCGGCATTCTCAGAACCTAATAGCCTAAGCTAATCCTATCTTAACAACCTAAATCCACTAAAAGAAAATAAAAACTAAGCTGAACTAATCATGAAACTGGTTGAAAATTTAAACTAAAATTCTAATTAAACCTAATTTAAACTAAACGAAAATTAAAGGAACTGAAAATGGGTTGGTTCATGAACCTGTAATGAAGAACAAAACAAAAATAAATCAGGCTAGAGCTCTGCGTTAGCGAGAGATGGAGAGCTAGCGGGAACAGGTTCGGGCAGCGGTGGCGGTGGTTCTACGACACGGAGAGAGAAGAGGGTTGGCTATAGTGGCGCTAGAGTAGCGCAAAGAGGAGGGTCTCTGACGCGGTGGGCTTTGGTTCGAGGCCGATGGTGATGGTGGCCAGAAGCTGGTGCGGTGGTCCTGGGCTCGGCGGAGGTCCACGACGTTGCCGGCGGAGAGGGAGGTGAACGGTGATGATGATCAGAGGTGGTTCTGCGTTGTGTTTGAGAAAGAGGAGGTGATGATGGTCAGAGGAGAGGGGAAGGGTGGAGAAAGAAGAAGAATGGGTAGCTCGCCAGTGGTTAGGACAATGGTGGCCGGCAAACAGAGGAAGAGGAAGGAGGCTGGACGGCGGCAGCGGTAAGGGAGAAGAGGAAATGCGAGAAGGGGGTCTGTGATGGTGGTTCGCGAAAGAGAGAGGAGAGGGGAAGAAGAAGAATATGAAGAAGAAGAAAGATGAGAAAGAAGGGCTAGGATGGTGGTTTTGGAGGCTGGTGGTTCAGTTGAAAAGCAGGAAGGAGAAAGAAGAAGAATGAGGGAAGAAGAACGAGGGTTCGCAGGGGAGTTTCATTTTTTTTTTTTAATACGTGCGGATGCACAATACTGTGCGGTAGGGGTGTACATGGGCCGGGTGAAATCGGGTTTGATGTGACCTAGACCCGACCCGAAATATATACCGGGTCTATTTGTTAGACCCGAACCCGACCCTAGACCCGATGAAACCTATACACTTTCGGGCCACGATTAAACCGGGTAAAAACCGGGTGAAAACCGGGTCATTAACATTATATTACCTTGATACCTTCTTGTAAGTTAGCATGTAAAAATATCCAAATTTTCAAAACTCCAACTATTATTTGATATGGTAAAATTCACTTAGAAAAATATAATAAGAACCAACTTTTCTCTAAAATTAAAGCATAATCATAATCAATACTAATATTGCCTAATAACACCAAATATTTAAATCAATACAAATAACACAAGATTATACATTAGTCTAAAGTCTTATGCATTTTAAATATAAAACATTAACTTATAGTCTTATATATAATGACTAGTAATACAAAATATCAAGGTTTACAATACTTAAATTTCACATAATAATAGTCATCATCCATCACTAATAACACAAAATATTAATTGTGTATGATGACCGGGCCACCGGGCCGATTTCGGGTGACCTGAGCTATGACCCGGACCCGACCCGAAATAATGACCGGGTCTATTTTTGAGACCCATACCCGACCCTAAACCCGATGAAATCACACCAAATTAGCCCCAAAAGTGTTCGGGGCCGGGCCGGATCTTCGGGCCGGGCCGGGCCATGCACACCCCTACTGTGCGGGGCACGGATTAGAGCGTTTGAACCATAGTTCTGAAAACCGAACCCGATCAGCCGGTTCAACCGGAAAAATCGGGAATCGGTCACCTAATTAGTCCGGGTAAAGTCGGAAACCGTGACAAAAAATTGGTGAGAAAATCGGTTAAACCGACGGTTAACCAGTGAATCGAAAGAACTGTTCGATTTTTTAGCGGTTTTTGGTTTGGATAAAACTTCAAAACGGCGTCGTTTTGAAGGTAAAAAAAAAAGAAAACAAGAGAAGCTAAACACACGAAGCCACGAACCCTAATCTCAGTCTCAACTCTCAACTCTCACACTCTCCCAAGAGACACCATAGCCACCACAGGCAGACCCACCGTCGCATAGCCACCCACGATGGAGCAGCCCCTCTTCGCCGTCGCATAGCCACCACCGCATCCCACCGCCATCGCCACCGCATCCCACATCCCACAGCCCCTATTCGTCGTCGCCGAGCTCCTCTCCTCCATCGTCGTCGCCGAGCTCGTCTCCTCCATCGTTGCCCTTACTCGCCGCCGGTAATACTCTGCCTTCCACCTTGCCTCCTATTTAATCGTCGCCTCCTCTTTCCACCTCGCTGCCTTCTGATTTTTTGTGATTGATTTTATGATTTATTAGCTTGCGATTTGTTCATGATTTATTATCTGTGCTTGATTTTATAATTTTTCTGTTCATGATTTGTTAAGTCTGTGTTCATGTTTTGTTAGCTGTGTTCATGTTTTGGTATCTGTTCATGATTTGTTATCTAGATTCATGATGAGGTCATCAAAAAAATTTTGTTCGAGTTACTGTTCATGATTTGGTATCTGTTCAGGATTTGTTCATGATGAAATGAGTTGATGCTTCATGATTTTGGTTGCTGAATTATTTATTTGTTTATTAGTCTGTGTTCTTGATTTGAATTCTGAATTATATGAATTAATCATTCTAAAGGTTGGATTTTGGATTTTGTATGTAATTTGTAATTTGGATTTCAGAATTTTAGATTCGGATAAGCTTCTTTAGCCATGGCAAATTTCTCACCCAATTCAATCAATCATGGCATTGTGGAATATGATTGTACATGCTCACACACGTTTTGTTTCAAAGAGATTGTTTTCTAGAATGGTCACATTATATGATCATCATCATTTGCCAGAAAAGATGATTGAGATATATTTTTATTGTACTATCAATCTTACTATACCTTGATGCAAGCTGTTCAGCAATTATAAGGTAAATTCTTCTATGCTTTGACATGGAGCTATCATGTTTATAAGTTAGATATTTTGTAAACATGGAGGAGTTGCAGGTAAAACCTGATGAAGATACGGTCAGACGAGTGGCAAATACCTTTAGAAAACTTGGCCAAGAAGAAAAGAGTAAATTGGTTACAAAACGATATAGGCTCAAGTGGAAATATATTTACTTTATTGGTGAACGGGTTAAAGTTAGAATAGAAGCTTGGGAAGAAGAAGGTCCATTTAGAAGTTGAAATTGATGTATTCCAAATTGTCAATGAGGACACCAGTACACCACCACATTCTATTACCTGGGATCTGCTGTTGTTGCCGATTATATTGTTACATTCCTAAAGCTACTGTATTAGAGGTTCACTAGTTTGGTTTCTTAACATGTTTAGAGTTTAGCAGCTAACCAATCAGGGGAGAAAAAATTTATTAGTGCTTCTGGTTTCATTGTAGAAAAAAAATTATATTATGCATTAAGAACAAATTGTATCCACCGTGCTTATCTCTCTAATTTTTGGTTCATTGTTATGAGTTCTTATAATTTTGCAGTTGTAATTTTGTCCGTGTTTAACTAGTATACATTAGTCAACCAAACCTTATTAATAAATTTTTTAAAAATATTACTAATATCAAATTTTGAGTTATACTACTTTTTAGTCTCATGTTGAAGTATAACTCTAAAATTATTTTCATATTAAAATTTTTTGACTTAGAAATTATTGAATTTAAATATTTAAAATTATATATTAATTTTTTAATAATTTTATTTAATATTTAATTAAACCGATGGAACCCGATCGAATCATTGAACTAGTAAACCAGTTGCCTCACCGGTTTATTGACCGGTTCGGTTTTCGTAACCTTGGTTTGAACTTTGAGTGCGTACGCACAAAATCTTTTTTTTTAAAGCAATAACCAATTAATCTTAAAAACTGGATTTTCTAACCTAAACAAGTGTAATTACCCGTGCAATACACGGTTAAAATTGTAATTTTAAATTATTTTTTTAAAAATTAATTTAAATTATAATAATTTGATTAATATAAAAGTAACATGTTATGTATTTTTTTTAATTTAGTGTTAATTGGATTAATTTTAAAATGGTTATTAATCGGTTTTAATAATTTATTTTTTAATAAATCATACATATATACTGAATGTGATTATAAATAATATAATAATAGTTAAATCTACCAACAAATATATTGGCTATTATCACACTATAAAACAAATTAAATATAAAGACTATTAGCACTTATAAATCTATAAAATCACACCGTCTTTGATTTGTGTAAGGGTTTACTTATCAAATAAAAGTTAAAATATGAACAAAAAATATTTATAAAATGGACCTAGCATCACTTGAAAGAATCATAGAAAATAATCAACTTATTTTATTATCCATGAGAACCATTTAAATAATTCTATATATATACATAAATAAAAAAATATGAATTATATTTTGTCAAACTCTATGTTACCGATTATTAAAAATATTTAAATCACATATATTAATTATTTTTTGTTATAATTATTTCATTATATATATATATAATTATTTTTTATTCTACAATCGTGTAATAATTTTTATTTTTTATATCCATATATATTACTCAATCCCAACCCATTTATACGCATATTAATAGTTTTTTAATAGTGATGTTTTGATTTTTTGTTTTTCTTTTTTTCACTATCTTTCTTTTTTTAAAAAAAATAGTGATGTTTTAATATATTTTTTTAAATACATTTTTTAATAATTACATTACTAATCTGAAATATAAAATAAGAAAAAAAGGTGATACATATATCCAAGAAAGAAAATAAACTTAAAAATCAGAAAAAAAGAAATTTTATGTTAAAAAATGTAAAAAAATATATTAAAAAAGAATAGTCGTAATATATAAATTGAGTCAACAATTTAAATTTCTCTAAAACTAATTTAATCAAATACTAATATTAGAAATAAATTACTTAAATAATATTTCCTTAGACACGTATAGATTAGAGTCATTCTCGTAACGGCAACCAACTGAAACAAAATCGTAAGTTCAAACATTTAGAATTCATGCAAATTCAAACCATTCCCTTATTCTTTAAAAACCTTCTGTGTCCCTGACAGAGTTGAATCGCAATTCCTTTTATAGAAAAAGAGTTACGGAGATGGCTTTGATGTGTTGGAAACCAAAATCCGGAAGTTACTATTTATATTTGAGTGTGACACCCATTAAACTCTAAAGGCCAAATAAAATAGTATCTTTGGTTTTATTCTCATTTAATTCTAAATCAAAAGTAATAATGACTTATTTAGTTCAACATTTATGATAATAAATGAGATGACCATTATATAAGTTATTTAATGTAAAATAGCTTAATTTACGATTATAATTAATATATGTATTGCCCATAAATAAATTAAGAAATAATAATTTCGTAACAAAATAATCATTCAATTTGAATTACAATTAATTGATTGATGGAAATGATAATAAATTGTATGATGTTTAAATAATTAACCAAATCAATTAGTTGATATAATTAATTTATTATAATAAATTGAATTTAATGAGTTAAAAAAAATAAATCGAAAAACACCATAAAAAATATGCCAGTGATGCCACGACAGTTTTATTATTAAATGCATAAATTTAATTTTTATATAATAGAATATATATTTACAGATTATTATCTTAAACACACTAAAAAAATACACTAAACAAAATAAAAGCATCAATTGTAAAATATAACTTAAAAAATCACTTAAATTCAAAAAGAACCTGTAATGAAATATAATAAATCTATATATGAGAAGTAAAAGTAAAATAAATAATTAAAAATAAAGTAAAAAGAGCAATTAAAAAAAGTAAAAGAAGATAGAAAAGATAATGTGTGAAGTAGATAAAAAATGTATTACAATAGAATATTAATATAATTAATTAATACAAAGGATGAAAAAGAAAAATCAAAATACGATCTTATTAAAAAAATTTCAAAAAAATATTTGAAAAAAAGAACCTATTAATCAACTCTTATAAAAATATTACAAAAAATTTAAATTATCTTTAAATAAAATAATAATACCTTTAAAAATTATTAATCAAAACAAATAAAAAAGAATTAATGTAAAAAAATCATAAAAAAATTAGCAAAATTAAGATAGAAAAAAAAATAAAAAATTATAAATTACGTGAAGTATAAAATAGAGAAAGAGAAAAGAGATATATAAAATAATAAGATAATAAGTTGAATTAATTGATTACATTTATTTCTTTGTATTTGAATTAATTGAGTTCATTTATTTCATTTCTTTATATATTATTTATTAAATAATTTAATATTTATCTCGATCATATTAAATAATAAATTAGTTATAATTAATTTGGTTTAATGAATCAAACAAAATTTAAAATAATTTGATATTTACTCTAATTAAATTAAATATTTGAAGTTATAATTAATGTAATTTAATGAATCAAATAAAATATTAAATGATGAAGTATTTATCCTAATCAAATCAAATTACATAATTTATTAGTTATAATTAATACAATTGAATAAATCAAATACATTAAATTGAAAAATAATTTAGTTAATTTGTGTTTTAAGGACACATTTTAAAAATATTTATTTTTCAACAACTTTTATAAAATATTTTTTCATAATATTTTTAACCTATGATCTAAAGATACAGTTATAATAATCTATTAAAAAAATACTTAATTAGTTAATAAAAATAATTAGTATAATTAATTTAGTTTAATAAATTAAAAGAACTAAATGTGAAAGAAAGAGATAAAGGAAAAATGAAATTATAAAAATGTGTAGCCATTAAAAAGTAATAAAAAATTCCTGAAATTATAAACACGTGTAGCCATTAAAAAGTAATAAAAATGTCCTTTTTAATTTTTTATTTATTAATTATTAATTTATTATAACTAATTTCACAATATTTATTATACGTTATTCATCTTACAAATTAATACAATAAAATAATTGATTACAAATTAATACAATAAAATAATTGATATCAATTATCGATAATTAATTATAATAGATATAACTCATTTCGCTATACTTTTTAGATAAATAATTAAAAATGCACGTCTCAATTTTTTGTTAAAGTAGAATAAAATAAAATACATAAATTGAGTAGATATAAATTTAAAAATTATAAAATTTTATTAACTCAAATAAATTAGTACCATAAAACTAAATTTAATGTCTATTTTAAAAATAATTACTGGCCTTTTATTTTTTTAATTATTAATAATTTAAATAAAGTAATACCCTATAACTTATTTTGTTATCTATTTTAAGTAATTACTAACATTATATTTTTTTAATTATTTGCTTGTCTTATTTATCATTTATGCTTTCAATCAATTATATTAATAAACAAATAAACTAAATTAACTCCGGTTATACTTGAATTATTCAACAATTCAGCATAATCTTTTTAATTTGGGATTAACTACTAACGATATAAAATAAAAAAATTAGAATAATTCAATATTTTGAACATTAATTATTATTGTGAAATAAACTAAAATTATAATGCAATTTATTTTTAAAGAAATAATCAAGTATTATTATTAAATATGAAATAACCTAAAATTATAATACATTTTATTTTTAAAAAAACAATCATCCATTAATATCTATAAATAGAAACTATCATCAAAATGTTTTGATTAAAAATATGAGGAGTTAATTACTATTCATTATTAATAATATATCGATTATATCAAAAAGTAAAAATATAATTATCCGCATTTACACCATTAGAAGAATTACCATTATGAGTACAATTTTGTCAAATAAAGAAGAATAAAATTGCATACATAGTGAATTTAAAAAATAAATATCGTTAAGTAATTATGCTTTTTTTAATAAATAATAAAAAATTAAATATCAAAAACTATATTCTTTTAAAAGTAACCCTTTTAAGTTGTTATATTTGGTATGGTTTATTTGTTTATCATTTATATTGACATTATTTTTAATTATAATAATTATTGTTAGAATTTAATAAATTCTTTAAAAATAGAAATAGCACATTGAATAATTAAATCAATAGAATTAAATTTAAACGAATATGATGATTCAATCAATTATATAAATAATAGCATATTTATAAATATTAATAATAAAAGTAGTCTCACTAATATAAATAATCAATACAATAATTGTATAAAAAAAATAATTAATTACATAATTGCATAATTTTCAAGATCCTATATAGTTATATAGTTGAATCTAATAGACAAATAAAAAATATCTATATGATAATGTCCTAATATTTTAGCATACTATAAATCCTATTATAAATTTATATATCATATTATAATTTTAAGTCAACTCTTTAAACACATTATAACATAAACTATTTAAAAAGATATACTAAATTAACGAATATCACATGGGTCACAACATACACTCTAAATTATTATGATAATTCAAATAAAAAGAGTATCAATACAGAGAAATCATTGAATATAATTAAAATAAAGAGCAACAAAGAGACACACGGGACTTATCCCAAACGTTGGGACAAAAATGATACTTTACTCTTAAATAAAATTACAAAAATTATATCCTAAAGATGAGAGAGAGAGGGAGAGAGGGAGGGAAGGAGAGAGAAAGAGAAGGGAAGGAAGGAGAGAGGGAGATAAATAAAATAAAAGAAATAAAAATTAAATAAATTACAAAAATTATATCCTAAACATGAGAGAGAGGGAGAGAAAAAAGAGAGCGAATGAGTAAAAAATGTTTTATCTTGTATAAATAGATGGTATTAAGAAAAATAAACTAACTACATTAATTCATATATTTCGTTATCATATTTATCATTTACTAAATAATTTGATATTTACTCCAATCAAATCAAATAATTTATATAATTAATCAATTCTTATAAATTATAATAAATGGTGAGATTTGAATGTCTAATCAAATTAATTAATTGATATAATTAATTAATTATAATTGATTTTCTTTAACGAATTAAATGAAATAAATCAGGAAACACCTTAAGAGCATATTACACCAGTTTCATCATTAAGTGCAAAAATCTGATTTTTATATATTAGAATAGATAGAATAGATAGATAAGGCGAGATCTATAATAAAGATATTTTTCTAAATGAGTATAATTATGCATTATTACTTAAATGCTAATTATAGTATAATTATAATAAAAATATTTTTATAAAATAAATTTAGAATAGAAAATAGTGCATTCATTTTGGTGGGAAAATGGATTCATGAGGAATCGACACCTCACTTTCATTAGTTGGGAAAAAACCCAATTTTAGTATTAAGTAGATTTTAACATTTTAAAACTAAAATTAAACTCCAAATTAAGTAAATTAACCAAAAACTTAAGAAATGTAACAAAAATAGATAATCAAATTAAGAAAAAAACTAATAAAAAGAGTTTTTTTTTAACAACTCAAGCATAAACAATGCTTCTTAACTTATTATTTACATTCTAAAAAAAAAATAAACTCCAAATTAACAATATTTTTAATTTCTAAAAACTATGTCATCCATTCAACCATGCAATTCAAAATAAAAATCTATCAAATCAAGCTAATAACTAAGAAAAATATTTACAAGAATGATAAAAATAAGCAAAGTTTAGAAGGTTTTGCCATGGTAGTGTGTCTCCCACCTAGTACTTTTATTTATCGTCCTTAAGTTGGATGGTTGATGAGGTTCTCGTCAAGGCGGCTTATGCTTGAATTCCTCTATAAATCCCCACCAATGCTTGATCTTCCAATGGTCTCCGAAATTCCAAATTGTGCGTACCAAGTTTTCAAGAAATCCCAAACAAGTAGTAAGACCCCAAGATGGTTTATTGTTGAAGTATATACCAGGGTCCCAAACTTTGTTTGTCAATACCCTTCTTTGTTGATCTTGAAGCTTCCAATTGAGTGACCAAACTTTTGAAGTCTCATCAAAGCACCCAAACACCCCCGAAATCCATTAAATTGATCATTACACCAACCATGGAAACCAAGCTTCGAAGATTTAACCTTAATGAACCTAAAATGATATTTTTAACCATGAATCATCTATCTTTTGCTCTTAAATCCACAAAGATCTCTAATCTAACCATCCATTTCAAGCAAACCATATTCAAGCGGGATAATAAAGTTTAAGGATAAGAGTTTTACCCACTTAAATGAAGGAATGGATGGTGACCTAGGAAGAGAGGTCTCCAATGGTCTCGATAAAGGAATTTCCACTCCCGTTCGTCCCCTTTGAAGAACTTCTACCACTTGATAAGATTCTTCAATCTCCACCTCTTGACAAGATTCCTCATATTCATCTTCTTTCTAACCAACCTCTTCTAGCTCTTTCCCACCACTCGAGTTATATCTCGGCAGTTGCGTAAAGTCTACGCCAATATCCATTTCAAATTCAATGGAGGAAGGCTCAAATAAATCCATGAAATTGTTAGTTGGTGTGAGATCTTCTTCAACAATGCAACTTGTCTCTTACTCAACTTCTCTCAAATCTTCAACCATTCGTTCCAGTTCAATTATCTCAAATTCCTCCTCTTGTTATGATTCTTGCTTCAACTCCTCTTTTTCCCTTGAGGCTCCATGTTCTCATCCTCACTGTGCTGTTCAGTGATCTTCTATATTTGTCAATGAGAATACCTTGATTGCATGAGCGCATTAGGACTAAGTAATTCATCATTTCGACTAAGGTAGCCACAAATTTTCCTTGCATCTTTCGAAATTCTTCTTACTCTTGGAGAAAAGCTCGAAGCTCTTGTTGTTCTTGAATAAATGGTTGGAGAACTTCATATTGAGGTGAAAAAGAGGGTTTATTATTTGGGAGAAAGGTTTCATAATTCGAAGGTGGTTCATATTGGTGAGAATATTGAGGTGGTATATATGGAGGTGGTGGTTCTAAGTGTGGGTTATATGGTTATTCTTGAGGTGCATATGGTTGGTGGTATGGTGGATATGAGTTAGGATCATATGGCAGTGGTTGGTGGTAAGATGCGGTTTGTGAGTATGGTTGAGAGTAATGTTAAGTAGGTGGTTCATGGGTGTATGGTGGTTGAGGTTGAAAACCATAAGAAGACTCACCATAACCATTGGATTGGTGTACATCATGGGGGTGGGTTGCAATCATTGTATGACGGAGTAAGTTGATATGGATACGATGAAGATCGTCCACAAGAATGTGGCTCCTCCCTCGATTGATTTCCAATCCTATAGTACGAACCATCATTGAAGTTTTCAATTCCTGCAACATAGTTATAACCAAACTCGGAACCAAATGGATGAGAATTCATAGAAAAGAGAGAAAATAAAAACAAAAGATATCAAGAAACAAAAGAAAACAAACTCCTAACTACTAACAAAAACAAGAAAACAATCGAAGAGAAAGCTATTCACATATGCACATATTGACAATAACCAATAATATCATACACATTTGCAACTCTCCGACAATAGTGCCAAAAACTTGACGGAGGCCAAACGTCGGTTTAGAATTTCTCAAAAAGAATTTCTTCGTCAATAATATAGTTCCAAACCAATAAATGACCCAATCAAAGTTTAAATGATTGTCATAATTCAAATCAATAAGACTAGGAGTTTTAAGTCCCCAGTCGTTCTCCTAAAGAATTGCAGTAAGGTGTGCACATCATTGGCTATGGAAAATGGGGATTGATAACAATAAACAAGTATTAAAAAAAATATAAAAGTAAAGAAAATGCAATTAAACTCAAAGCAATTAAACAAAGGAAAGGAAATTCAAATGGTAAAAAAAGGTCTTGGCAAGGGTTGAGATTCAAACTTTTCTATCCTAGTCATTGACCACAAACATCGCAATTATGAAGAATTAAAACCATTTAGTCAACCCTAACATCGAGGGTAAATCAAATAGGTATAATTGATCTTAATCCACAAATCCTAGCCAACTCACTAATCAGCTTAGTGAAAGACTAGTGTTACTGAAACTAACAATCTTAAATCACCAATCAATATTAGACATTAATGACTCAAGGTCACCTAAGTCCTCAATCCCAAGCCAAGAGTGTGAAAAACTACTCAATAACTGAAAGAGGCATTTTATCAAACACTTAGAGAGCATATAAACAAAACATCATAAATTGCATGAATTATAAAAGCTATAACTACCAAACTCAAGAAAACAATGAAGATAACTCAAGTAAGCATCAATAACATGAAAAACATCAAAATTGCATTAATAGAAAACCAAAATTCACAAGAGTTCATGAAACTAAAATAACATAAAACAAGAAACTAACAATAAAAGCTAAGTAAATTAAGAAGATAGAACAAGAAAGTATAAAGAAAACTAAACTAAAACAAGATTAAAACCTAAATCTAAGGAGAAATTAAACTAAGAAACCTTAAATTCTAGAGGGAAGTTGGAACTTCTCTCTCTGGAATTGTCCTAAAACATAATAAAAACCTAAACTATGACAACTTCCTTCATCCCCATTAAATCCTTGGTTCAATAGCATCACAAATGAGTTGGATTGGGCCCAAAATGGGCTCGAAATCACGAGTCATGTGCTGCATTAAATGAGGCACGCGTTCAGACTCGCGCATATGCACCATTGTGTGTATACACACACTCAAACTCAATGTCCACTATAGACATATGTATATAATTTTGAAGTTTCGAATGTTAGCTTTCTAATGCCACTGGCTTTTCTCCTTTTCAGGAGTCTAGAGAGCAACCTCTTTGGCTTTTCTCCTCCTCAATTCTTACCAAATCTTTATCCAATTCTATCTATAATAATCAAAAGACCACAACAACTCAAAGTAGCATCGATTGAAGTATAAATCACCTAATTCCTCTTAGAAATCAATAAATCATCACAAGAATAATGAAAAAAGATACTCATGATGCTCATGCATCACAATACCAAACTTATAGTGTTGCTTGGCCTCAAGTAAACCAAACAAAAAATTTTGAAGTGGGTTTGATTATTGGTTGAATTCTTATTGAAAGCTCATGTCTGCCTGGTCAGTGAGGCTTAGTAACATTGTGATCATGAGTGGTTCTTTCTATTTCACTGCTCCTTGAAATCTTGGAAATACTGCATATCTTAACAAAACTTGGATTCAGATGATGTTATGAAATCTCTCTTCCTTTGAGCTTTGACTAATCCTTGAGTTATTTTATCTTAAATAGAGAGCTTTTTCGGTTGACAACTCTAAGTACTCTGTCTCAAAGCAGCTCTTGATGGTGAGCTTTTGATCGATAATCCTAGACCAGTTGGTCTAAGTTACCGGGTGATGAGGCACCCCGCGGATCTAATTGCTTAAGCTTCTCCTTAACACGGTTGCACCACAAGCATATAATTTTTGCTTTGAATTCCCAAACATCGATGCCTAGAGCCTGTTTATACTGCTAAATGTCTTGTTTTAAGGTGGCTTCTATAGTATATTTTTTTATCAATAATCCCGGATCAGTTGGTCCAAGTTACCAGATGAAGAGGCACCCCTCGGATCTAATCACTCAAGCCTTTCATTAGACAATTGACACCACAGGCACATAATTGGATTTTAGCTATTGATGCTTAGAGCTCTGCAACCTAGATTTTCTTTTAATATTTTTATTTTTCTTTTTTTTTCTTGCTCAATTATTTTGATTCAATGACCAATCTTGTGTTTGTTTTCGAAGATCTCATACACTTCACTGAATCCTTGTTCATCAAGAATCAACATTCCCTTTTATCCAAGGCCATCTGTGTATTATTCTTTTCTATGGAATTATAATCACAAGTAAGGACCACCATATTTGTGTTGATAAGGCTTTTGTTAAATCAACTCTTAATTCAATAACACTGCTTCTCTTTTCTCTTTTTTTTTTTGAAAAGTGCTTAGAGGACAATACATGAAACAACATAAAATAAAAACCAACTAAAATAGATATCATGCAATTAATAGAAATTAAAACAAAAAATAGAAATACAAACATAAGCATAGGGGAAATTGAAAGATAAGTAAGAAAGGAACTCCACCACCTCAATGATCATTATTGTGATCCTCCTCCTCCTTATTATGTTGAGCTCTCTGTGGCTCTTTCTGCCTCTATATCTCCTATTGTTGCTCAAGAAATTGATGAGTTATGTTGACGTTCCCTTGGAAGAGTTGATTATGGATTCACTTGTCAACTTGTGGGTAGCTATTGCTGGATTTGAAACTTGTTGACCCACACAGAGATAGTTCAGTTTATCCTCCAAATCTTACTTGAGACAGAGGAGCTCAAAACGTTGATTCTCTTGCTCGTTCAATATGTGGTTGAGGAAAGAATTTGGCTATCATGATTTACCTTGATATGCTCAAGGGATGAAGTTAGTTGTTGCCAATATTCTTGAGGCGGGAAATATTGCTCTTGAGGCATGATCAGTAGTACTTGCTGTAGTAGGGGAGCTTGTGGAACTTCTTTTTCTTTAGTTTGACCTTTTCTCGGAGATGTCACCCTCACATGTTCTATAGTTTTCTTGAAGATTGGCCTATTGATAAATCGCTATTTTACGGTTTATCTTGTGTTCAATTGAGTGGATTTTACCAATCTTTCATACACTTGTTCATACAAAATGCATAGCTTTACATTCTCCTTCCTGATTTTGTGCTATGATTCAAAATATGCTTCTTTGGCCTTTTATTTGCTAATATTAATCATCTCTTATTACCATTAGATGCCGTGATATGTGTGTTAGTGATTTCAGGATAGGAATGGCTTAGAGGATGGGAAGGAAGCATGCAAAAGTGGAAGGAATACAAGAAACTGAAGAAACTGCTAAAGTTGTCCAGCCTGACCTTTTGGTACTAAATCGACCGTAACATGAGCTATAGAGGTCCAAATGATGCGGTTTTAGTTGCGTTGGAAAGCTAACGTCCGATGCTTCGCAACAATATATAATTTATCATAGTTTCCCCGAAGCCAGACGGTGCACACGCGTGGATCACGCGGACGCATGGATCACACGGACGCGTGACCTGGCAAAAACCCAAGCCACGCTAACGCGTGGACAAAGCTTCCACGTGACTTTGCCGTGACCTATACGTAACAGAAATCGCTTTCTGGGCTGTTTTTGACCTAGTTTTTGGCCTAGAAAACACAGATTAGAGGCTATAAAGTGGGGGAATCCATCCATTCATTCAACAATTCATACAACATTCATAATTCATAATTTTAGGTTTTAGATGTAGTTTTTAGAGAGAGAGAGAGGCTCTCTTCTCTCCCTTAGGATTTAGGATTAGGATTAGGATTTGGGATTTCTATTATGATTAGGCTACTTCTCTTCATTCCAGGTTCAATGTTCCTTTAATTTATTTTCTACTTTTATTTATTCTATTACTTTAATTGTTATTTATCTTTCCAAATTGGTTTATGAACCCCATGTTAGAGTTGATATTCTATTTAATATAATTTGAGATATTTCAGACTTATGATTGCTTTGTTTGATTTATTAATGCTTCTAATTAATCCAAATTATTTTCATTCAAGTAGGTAGTCTTCCCTTTTGGCTTTGGTTGAGTAATTGGTGATACTTGAGTTATCAAACTCAGCAGTTGATTGGAAATTGGGATTGCTGATTGATTTGGATACTTTTAAAGCTAGTCTTTCCATAAGAGTTGACTAGGACTTGAAGAATCAAGTTAATTAGTCCACTTGACTTTCCTTTATTTAGTAAGGGTTAACTAAGTGGGAGAAAAATCCAATTCTCATCACATGTGATAAGGATAACTAGGATAGGATTTCCAGTTCTCGTACCTTGCCAAGAGATTTTCTAATTATTAATTTATTTTTCTTGTCATTTAAATTACTTGTCCCTTATTTCAAAAAACCCAAAAATATACCTTTTTTCAAAACCAATAATAAATCATACTTTCCTGTATTTCCTTGAGAAGATGACCCGAGGTTTAAATACTTGGGTTATAAATTTTATTAGGTTTTGTTACTTGTGACAACCAAACTTTTGTACGGAAGGATTTTCTGTTGGTTTAGAAACTATACTTACAACGTGATTATTTTTATGAAATTCTTTACCATCAATTAATCAGTTCGTCAAAATGGCGCCGTTGCTGGGGAATTGCAAACGTGTGCCTTATTATTGGTTATTGTAAATATTTTATTTTGCTTGTTTATTTGTTTTTATTTTTGTTTTTAATTTTTATTAGCTACTATGAGTTCTCACCCCATCGCTTTGAGTTTGGTTCTAATATTGTTGAAAGGAATGTAAGCTATAACATGAACATGCATCAAGGTCAAAACAATCAAAGATGGAAGGAGCCACGAGGATCTGATCAACCCTTTAGGCAACAACACCTTCCAAGATACCATGGACAACGACCATCCTACAATGCATATCAAGACAATAGTTATGGTGGACCCTTTCGTGACAACCAACACCCACCCAATTACTATGGTCAAGAGCCATTCCAGGGAGCGTACCCAGATGATGAATTTAGTGGACCCCTTGTAGTTACCAACAAGGCCCACCATATGCTTGTGAACCGCCTCCCCAACATACCTTTGAACCACCATACTGATGATTGGATTATTGATAGTTTAGACTTTCACCAATGAAGTTTCGTTGTAAAGTATAGTCTCTAAACCAACAATAATCCTTTCATACAAAAATTTGTTTGTCATAAGTACAAACCCCTAAAATCTATAAACCGAAGTATTTAAACCTCGGGTCGTCTCTCAAAGGACTTGCAGGGTAGTGTTCTTGTTATTGGTTATGGACTTGTATATTTTGGGGTTTTGGAAGAGAAACATGAAAAGTGAATGGAAATAAAATTTTATTAACAAAACGGTCTTGGCAAGGTCTGGTGGTCAAGGATCTCTATCCTTATCACTAGCCACAGTTATGATAGTTGCAAGGATCAATCCCACTAAGTCATCCTCTAACTAATAGCAAAGGAAGGTCAAGTGAGCTATATCAATCCAAGTCTATAAATCCTAGCTTTCCACTAATTGAATTAATGAAGGCTAGAGTCAATGGCTATCAACTATCAATCACTTGGACATTAGTAACTCAAGAAATCCTAAGTTACCTTCCCAAGCCAAGAACATAAAATTCTACTCTAACATCCTTCCAAGCATTTCATCAAACACTTGAAAGGTACAAAAGAAGAGTATAGTAAATCACAACAAGAATGAATTCTAACAACAATTGAATGCAAAGAATTAACAACAACAATCAAGGAAATTACAATTATCATGAATTACCTCAAATTGCATTATTAAAGGAAAACAAAAGAACAAAAATAGATCCACAACAAAGTGAAGAATTACAAGGATTAAAGTACAAAACTAGAAAGAGGAAGAAGAGAGGAACAAGAATTGATAAAGGGAACGTAAATCAAAGCATGAATTAAACCTAGATCTAAGAGGAGAGATTAACCTAAACCTAATCCTAATTCTAGAGAGAAGTGAGAGCTTCTCTCTCTAGAAACTACCTCTAAACTAATCCTAATGTTAATGAATGAACTAAACTCATAGAATGCAAAAGATGATCATTTTTCCCTTCAATCCTTGATCCTTTAAAGCATTTTGGCGCTAAAATTGGTTGCAACTTGGCCCCCCAGCTTCCCAGAAATTGCTGGGCACATTTTCTATTTAAAAATCACGTGCGGCCTTCGGCACGGATGCGCACAGTGCGCGTGCGCGTCCATGAGTCAGTTTGCAATCCACGCAGAGGCGTACAGTGCACGCGCGCGCCCATGGCGTTTTCCAATTCTTTGGCTTTTCATGATTTCTCCACTTTGCATGCTTTCCTCTTTAATCTTTTGATCCATTCCTAGCCTTTTCAATTTGAGATCACTAACAAACACATCAAGGCATCTAGTGGAAGCAAAGAAAAATTAAAATCATCAAGTTAAAAGTCTAAAAAGCATGTTTTCATATCCAAGCACAAATAGGGAGACAATCACAAAACTATGCTAATTCATTGAATAAATATGAGGAAAGGTTATCAAAATGCTCTAAATTCAACACAAGATAAACCCTAAAAACGGGATTTATCAACCTCCCCACACTTAAGCCTCAGCATGTCCTCCTGCTAAATTAAGAATGAACTAAGGGGTATGGCATTTATTAAATGCAACTAAGCTATATGCAATCTATCTAAATGCAACTACCTATAATGAATGCACTTGCTTGGTCAAACAAATTAATTTCCAAGAGATCATGTACAAGCACAAGGGCTTAGTGCAAAAGGAATAAAATCCAACCCACAATTGTATTGGAACTATCAAAAGGATTTATAAACTTGCATGCATATAGATGATAGTGGTGAAAACATGCTATTGAGCATCGAACCCTCACCGGAAGTATTTGCACTCTATTCGCTCGGTGTTTGGGATTGATTCACTCAATTCTCCCCTAATCATGCTTTCCCAAAATTGTTCCTCCTTTAACAGTCAACAACCATTCAATGCATGCATACAAATATCATGAGGTTTTTCTCAAAGGTTGTAATAGGGCTAGGGTCAAGGTGGGATCATATATGGATAAGTGGACTAGAATTTGGACCTTTGATGAGCTTAAACTTTCCCACCTAACCTATATAATGACCTATATAATTGAGTTCTAACCTAACTACCCATCTTTCACTTTTCCACATACTCATGCATTTTCTTTCCATTTCACAACACTTATGCATTGATCTTTTATTGAGCTTCACTTTAGGGGCAATTTGTCTCCTTTTTATTATTTTCCTCCTTTTCTTTTTTGTTCTATATATACTTTTTTTTTCTATATTTTACTTTTCTTTTTTTCCATATAATAAATTTTTTTCTTTTTCTTTTGTTTTTTTCATCATTTTTTTTCAAGAATATCAATGCATAAGGTCTTACACTTAATCAATACATGAGTATTCACCCAATTTCCAAATATAAAAATACAAAACATCCCTTTTTATCCTAACCAATATTCCCAAATCTCCCCAAATTTGAATAATAGACACTTTCACTAGCCTAAGCCAATCAAAGATCCAAACAAGGGACTTTTGTTGTTTTCCGCTTTAGGGCTTGTAATGTGCTAAAATAAAGAATAATTGGGTTAAGTATAGGCTCAAACTTAGTTGCAATGGATGGTAAAAGGTAGGCTATTTGGTTAAGTGAGCTAATGAAATAATGGCCTCAATCATATAAATGCATGAATACAAGGAATAATTGGACATATAGAATTGGGCAAATCAAGGATCACAATCATAGAAAGAAAACAATTGCACACAAGAAGGGAAATAAGTGGTTATAAAATGTAACCACACCAATAGGCTCAAAACTCACTTGCTTGTGTTCTTAGCTCAAAATATGCTTTACAAAATATAGAATTCAAGCAAGTTCCACAAAGTTTTCCAATCAATTGGGGTGGTGCCCTATAGTTAAATTCCTTAAAAAGTCTCAATATTTGACTAAGCATTGTTGTGATTGAGAAATTCTAAAAATTCCTTAGTTTTACCCCTTTTTTTTCACTCAAAACAAATTTCATATGCAAAAGGAAAGGGTAACTAAGTCTTAACAAATCCAAAATAGTTTCTAATCACAACCATAAGCTAAAAAAAACTAACTATATAAAGAAAGATCCAACTAAAAGTATGAAATAGCTAACATCCCACTATCTAACATCCAAAATGAAAGAGTATGCAACAACTAAGGTAAAAGTGTCTAAAGTATCCGACATAAGCAATATATACAATAGTGTGCAAAATAAAATAAAACAAGGTAGCATAACTAGGAAATAGCCAAGATGTTCACCAATCTACTGACGGTGCCAACGACAATCTCCCCACACTTAAGATCAAGCATCGTCTTCGATGTTAATCCTCAGGCTCAGGGAGAGGTACACCGGTCGGCTCAGGCTCTTGTGTCTGTGGTGGTGCTGGCTGCGAGTCCTCAGGGGGCTGCTGGATCTTTGTGGTGACATGTGTCTCTGGGGGTGCATCCTGCTGAGTAAGCTCCTCAACATGCTCCTCCTCCTTATCCTGTTCATTGGAGGCTGGAGAATATGGGAGTGGAGGTAGCTCAATACCCTGTGAGACAAACACCTGGTCTATGCGATCGAGACGTCGCATGATACGACACTCGATACACTCCATGAAGCGAAACAGGCGCTGTACTAGTAGGTATGTCGGCTCAAGTGCTGACGGTGGTGGCAAATGGGTTGCTGAGGAAGAAGGAGCTGCAGAGGAGGATGGAGCTGCTGCCGTGGAGGACGAAGGCCTAACTGCCTCTAAAACCGCTCTAGCCTGAGAACGGCGTCTAGCTGGGGGCTTCTCGTGCACCCAGCCACCCCATGGAATGGTAACCTCCTTGTCATCGTCATCTGGGGGTGGTGGTGTCACATCATCATCCTGCCACGAAGCATCGGCTAGCTCAGCCATGTTGGTGACCAGTGTAGGAAACGAAAGTAGGCCACGAATGTGCGCTCGCCACATGCTTTGCCAGATTAACCGGGGAAAATATACCTCCTTGCCCTCCATGACACAGCCAATCAGAACTAACATGTCCATCGGGATCTTAGAAAAATGAGTAGTGGGCAGGACATAGTGGGCAAATATCATCTGTCAAGTCTTAGCTTCTCTAGACAGATGAGCGAATAGCATCCCTTTGGGCTTCGTGTTGCCCAAATCTATTACCCATGGAGCATCTGGTGTGGCAATCACGCACTTAAGTGCCTTATAATCAAAGGTCATGCAGTGAATGGCTGTCTCTACCTGTTGGTAGGCACAGGGGCCATCAGTGGGAGGTCGGCAAAGTAATGCCTCCCCAATGGCTGCCTCAGTGATCAAGATCTCCCTACTCCGCAGGTGAACCAAATCAAGAGGGGCGCAGAAGAAGTTACAGTAGAACTCTCCACCCATGAAGTGTTGATCTTCCCCAAATCTCTATCAACAAAATCCAAGCCCAATTCTAGAATGCGGGCGTTTGTGGCACACCTCATATCATTTGGAAGGTTCAACCTCTTCTCCACATTTAGATTTGTCTTCTGGTATTTAGGGAAGCGAAATTCACAGTAGAGGTTGGAAAATCTGATTGGGTCAGTGGATGGTAGCAACTGATTCTCTTTGTCCGCGTCTTTCAGCGGGTTCTTAGCAAAGTTGGCATAAGGGGAAGGGGTGGGAGTTTTAGAGCGCTTTCTTTTCTTTGAGGTAGTTTTTATATCTTTTTCTTTTTCCGACATCCTGAAAAATAGAATAGAATAGAATACAAGCAATTAAGCAAGTAGCATAAAGTAAGGAGAAGCATGTTCAGGATGTAAGGTAGATGGCAAGTAATCATGTTGTAAACCAAAATTGAAAACTTGAAATGTAAGTAATCATTGAAAACATACTATAGACCAAGAATTCAAACAATTCAAATAGTGTAGCATACAATTCATGCATTAGGCATGTCCATCATCACACCTCAAAAGAATGGTTAAAGAGGTAATTGAAATGAGAAGTCAAGTTAAGATGTTAAACAAGTTAGTGAGTTAGAGGAATGAGGCTAAAAGTTAGTGGCATGATGGAGAATGACCTAATTAATAGAGAATTGCATAATGTGTACAACAATCATGCTCACACACATGAGGGAAGTGCAGTCATTGCTGATGAAATAGGGAATTACAAGAAAAGCAATTAATTGGAAACAAGTCATCAGTCAATTCTTTGGCCATCGGTTCTGCAATAATTGATGTTGCAAGTTTGAAGTGCATGTAGTGTAACACAATTCAAGATAGAAATAGATTGAGTGAAAACGAGTCACACAAGTAGAATTCACCAATTGTTACTAATGCATGAACCATTTGCACAAAATCGCAAGTTAGACCGAATGGGGAGTGAAGCACAAGATAAAGGCATTCGACTATCTTGAGAAAATTGGAAACATGAAATGGTTCAAAGCAAGTCACAGGAAATGTAGGGAATGCGAAAAGCCGACCCAACAATACCTAAGAAATGAACTTGGTGTGGCTGGGTAGAATCCCAATTTCAAAACCAACAAGTTCAGTTATAGGTAACATGTTTAAAAGCAAAGCAATGTCTTGAAAATTGAATAGCATTCCGGTAGTAATTCGGATGTTTCCGGGTAGCAAATAACAGACAGGGAAGCCATAGAAAACCAAGGAAGCAAGAAACATAGCCAAATAGTAGCAAAAAGAAATATTCATGATGATCAGTGAAATGATCAAAATTTCTATCCAGAAACAAAGTATGAAGAATGGGAAAATGTGAAAAGCAGCAGGCAACAAAGTATGAAGAATGTGTCACAGCAAAATAATCAACACTACTCAGCAAGCAATCAATATGTGCACAATTAGGCAAACAAATACGGCGCAATTATCAGGCCTAGAATCCTCTATCCAGAACTTAACTACCTAACAGTAGAAACTTCTATCTATCCTAACAATCAAAATTCAAATTCTAACTAACTAACAAGAGCTAACACTAACTAACAATAGAAATACACTAAGGAAATAGAACAGAGTTGGAGCAGAGGCTAGTAACCTGGAATGTAGGGCAGAGATAGGGATTGGAACTGGGTAGGCAGTAGGGGTGAGGTGGGTCAGAAGTGGAGTAGCTGCCTCAGTTGGTGGGGGCGGCAGAGACCCACGGTGATGGAGCAGTGGTCAGGGCAGAGGGGGAATTGAGAGACGAGACAGAGGCAGTGAAGAGCTGGGGTTGAAGGGTTTTGTAGGTGGGAGAAGAATGAAAGAAGGGAGGAGAGCTAGGTTCGCTAGTGGCGGAGGCCGCGGTGGGAGCAGCAGAGA
>NC_029777.3:75577871-75578237 GCF_000817695.3 Arachis duranensis
TTGGAGGGATGGCTATGGGGGAGGGGGAGAGACGTTGGGGGTGGAGGGTATGTGCGCGACTGCACTGGCTGGTCTCGCGTAGTTAGGGTTATAATTTTTGAATCCGCGCGCTCGCGCACCATGCGCGTCCACGCGGATTGGCGAGAAGAGCAACTGGCGCGGTGGCGCCATGCGTGCCTTCGCGTGGATGGATTGTGTAGTCATGCGTGTGGATGCATGGTGCGCGAAATTGTGAACAATACTTTTCACAACTCTCATAATCCCCGGTCATGAACCCCAAAAACTTGGTGTTCAATACCATGGCATTACACAACTTCGCACAACTAACCAGCAAGTGCACTGGGTCGTCCAAGTAATAAACCTTAC
>NC_029777.3:75579790-75580479 GCF_000817695.3 Arachis duranensis
TTGGCTTCTTTAGGAACTTAGAATCCAGATAGTGTTATTGATTCTCCTAGTAGAGTATGATGATTCTTGAACATAGCTACTTATTGAGTCTTGGCTGTGGCCCAAGGCACTCTGTCTTCCAGTATTACCACCGGATACATACATGCCACAGACACATAATTGGGTGAACCTTTTTAGATTGTGACTCAGCTTTGCTAGAGTCCCCAATTAGAGGTGTCCAGTGTTCTTAAGTACACTCTTTTTGCCTTGGATCACAACTTTATTATTTTTTTTCGTTTTTCTTTTTCTCTCTTTTTTTTCGATTTTTTTTTTGAATAGAAATGCTTTTTCTTGCTTCAAGAATCATTTTAATGATTTTTCAGATCCTCAGTAACATGTCTCCTTTTTCATCATTATTTCAAGAGCCAACATTCATGAACCACAAATTCAAGATACATATGCACAGTTTAAGCATACATTCAGAAAACAAAAATATTGCCACCACATCAAAATAATTAAACTGTTATAAAATTCAAAATTCATGCAATTCTTTCTTTTTCAATTAAGAACATATTTTATTTAAGAGAGGTGATGGATTCATAGGACATTCATAACTTTAAGGCATAAACACTAATGATCACAAGACACAAACATAGATAAACATAAGCATAAAATTCGAAAAACAGAAGAATAAAGAACAAGGAAATCAA
>NC_029777.3:75584198-75585071 GCF_000817695.3 Arachis duranensis
TTTTGATCAGATCAGAGACCATGGTTGCTAAGTCAGAGGTATTCTGCTTAGAACTCTCTGTCTGTTGCTGAGAAGATGATGAAAAAGGCTTGCTATTGCTAAACCCCAAGAAATTTTTGGGTTTTATGATTTTGTAAAATTTTTTTGTGTTTTTCGAAAATTAAGTGGAAAAAGATATCAAAATTCTTAATGAGAATTCCAGGAATCAGTGCAATGTTTGTCTAAGACTCCGGTCCAGGAATTAGACATGGCTTCACAGCCAGCCAAGCTTTCAAAGAAAGCTTCGGTCCAAAACACTAGACATGGCCAAAGGCCAGCCAAGCCTTAGCAGATCACTGCTCCAAAAGCAAGATTGATAAGAATCAACAAGCTTTTGTGATGATAAGTTGAAACCTCGGTCCAATGAGATTAGACATGGCTTCTCAGCCAGCTAGACTTCAACAAATCATCATGAAACTCTAGAATTCTTCTTCAAGAATTTCGAAAAAAATATAAATACCTAATCTAAGCAACAAGATGAACCGTCAGTTGTCCAAACTAGAACAATCCCGGGTAATAACGCCAAAAACTTGGTGTTGTTGCCGGATCTTGGCACTGATGTTACCAAAAGCTTGCTCAAAACTTGAACAATCCCCGGCAACGGCGCCAAAAACTTGGTGCGCGAAATTGTGAACAATACTTTTCACAACTCTCATAATCCCCGGACACGAACCCCAAAAACTTGGTAGCTCAATACCATGGCATTACACAACTTCGCACAACTAACCAGCAAGTGCACTGGGTCGTCCAAGTAATAAACCTTACGCGAGTAAGGGTCGATCCCACGGAGATTGTTAGTATGAAGCAAGCTATGGTCATCTTGTAAATCTTAGT
>NC_029777.3:75588994-75589265 GCF_000817695.3 Arachis duranensis
GATTGGCTTCTTTAGGAACTTAGAATCCAGATAGTGTTATTGATTCTCCTAGTAGAGTATGATGATTCTTGAATATAGCTACTTATTGAGTCTTGCCCAAGGCACTCTGTCTTCTAGTATTACCACCGGATACATACATGCCACAGACACATAATTGGGTGAACCTTTTCAGATTGTGACTCAGCTTTGCTAGAGTCCCCAATTAGAGGTGTCCAGGGTTCTTAAGCACACTCTTTTTGCCTTGGATCACAACTTTATTATTTTTTTTTCG
>NC_029777.3:75590065-75595423 GCF_000817695.3 Arachis duranensis
CATATGACTGTGAGGACTTGGTCCAACCTTTGATCAAAGTTGACCCTTCTAGTGTAAGGATGTTCATCTCCTTGCATCATGGGCGAGTTGAATGCCAACCTTACACTTTCCGGACTGAAATCCAAGTATTTCCCCCGAACCATAGTAAGATAATTCTTTGGATCCGGGTTCACACTTTGATCATGGTTCTTGGTGATCCATGCATTGGCATAGAACTCTTGAACCATCAAGATTCCAACTTGTTGAATGGGGTTGGTAAGAACTTCCCAACCTCTTCTTCGGATCTCATGTCGGATCTCCGGATATTCACCCCTTTTGAGTGAAAAAGGGACCTCGGGGATCACCTTCTTCAAGGCCACAACTTCATAGAAGTGGTCTTGATGCACGCGCGCCATCCTTCCCTTTTTTTTCGCTAAAAAAAACAAAAAAATGCCCAAGAGCTCCCTATAATGCCTACAACTCTTTATTCAATAACAAATCATACAATTCACAAAAATGCAATTTGATTTTAAGATTTATTCATCTACTAATAAGCACAACATACATGTCAAAATGCTAACAATCAATTTATTAAAGCAACTAGAACGAAATGGAAGACTACCTACAATGGTAACTCAAATCACTTATTAATGAAATCTACAGGAGAGTGGAAAGAGTATACCATGGTAGGGTGTCTCCCACCTAGCACTTTTAGTTTAAGTCCTTAAGTTGGACATTTGGGAAGCTCATTGTCATAGTGGCTTGTGCTTGTACTCATCATTGAATCTCCAAGGATCTTTGCTTCTCAATTGGTTGATAGAATTTCCAACCATCTGCACCAAGCTTGGGTGAAGTTCCACCCAAGATATGAGTCCCCATAGTTCGTCTTCACATAGTGAACTGGGATCCCATATCTTATCTTCACACCCATCCGTGAGTTGAGTTTCATGATTTTTCTGTACGGGTGGTTGACATAAGGGCGGTCGACACATAAAATTCTCTTTAGTCCACCAATTCTTCCTTCTAGACCCATACAAAATGGTTCTTGTGCCATCATAATCCCTATACCTTAAAGCTTTGACCTTAGTGAGCTTTATACCAAATTTCCAATCACTACACAATTCTCTTTTTCCTTTAAGTCCACAAGAGCTCTAAGTTGTCCATCCGTTTCAATCAAACCATATTAAAGTGAGAAAGTAAGGCTTGAAGATAAGAATTTTACCCACTTGAATGTTGTGTAGGATGGTGATTTGGGAGGGAGAGCCTCCCCACACTTAGACAATGCAAGGTCGACTTCTTTATGCTCTTCGTTGAATATCCCCACCTCTTGACAAGTTTCTTCACTTTCAACCTTTTCTCCTTTGTCATTTAGCTTGGTGTTGTCTTCAAGAATTTCAAATTCTTGCTCAATGGGAGGTGATTCAATTTTGGATAGGAATTCATTGATGAAGAAATCCATCTCATGGTCAACCTCTTCATATTCTTCAATTTCGATATACACCATGCCAACTTTTCTCCTTGGTAGCTCTCTTTCGATTCATTCTCTTCTTCATTGTTCACCAAGGGTATGGGAGGTTGTGCACACTCTTCTATTATTCTAACTCCATGTCCAATAGGGAGAGATTCAATTATTTATTGGTTATGAGTTATTTTTGGGGTTTTGATAAGAAACATGAAAGATAAATAGCAAGAAAGTAAACTAATGGCTAAAAAGGTCTTGGCAAGATTGGTTGGTCAAGGATCTCTATTTTTATCACTAGCCACAGTTATGATAGTTGCAAGGATCAATCCCAATAAGTCATCCTCTAACTAATAGCAAAGGAAGGTCAAGTGAGCTATATCAATCCAAGTCCATAAATCCTAGCTTTCCACTAATTGAATTAATGAAGGCTAGAGTCAATGGCTCCCAATCATCAATCACTTGGACATTAGTAACTCAAGAAATCCTAAGTTATCTTCCCAAGCCAAGAACATAAAATTCTACTCTAACATCCTTCCAAGCATTTCATCAAACACTTGGAAGGTACAAAAGAAGAGTATAGTAAATCACAACAAGAATGAATTCTAACAACAATTGAATGCAAAGAATTAACAACAACAATCAAGGAAATCACAATTATCATGAATTATCTCAAATTGCATTATTAAAGGAAAACAAAAGAACAAAAATAGATCCACAACAAAGTGAAGAATTATAAGGATTAAAGTACAAAACTAGAAAGAGGAAGAAGAGAGGAACAAGAATTGATAAAGGGAACGTAAATAAAAGCATGAATTAAACCTAGATCTAAGAGGAGAGATTAACCTAAACCTAATCCTAATTCTAGAGAGAAGTGAGAGCTTCTCTCTCTAGAAACTACCTCTAAACTAATCCTAATGTTAATGAATGAACTAAACTCTTAGAATGCAAAAGATGATCATTTCCCCTACAATTCTTGATCCTTTAAAGCATTTTGGCGCCAAAATTGGTTGCAACTTGGCTCCCCAGCTTCCCAGAAATCGCTGGGCACGTTTTCTATTTAAAAATCACGTGCGGCCTTCGGTGCAGACGTGCACAGTGCACGTGCGCATCTATGAGTCAGTCTGCAATCCGCGCGGAGGCGTGCAGTGCGCGCACGCGCACCCATGGCGTTTTCCAATTCTTTGGCTTTTCATGATTTCTCCACTTTGCATGCTTTCCTCTTTACTCCTTTGATCCATTCCTAGCCTTTTCAATCTAAGATCACTAACAAACACATCAAGGCATCTAGTGGAATCAAAGAAAAATTAACATCATCAAGTTAAAGGTCTAAAAAGCATGTTTTCACATCCAAGCACAAATAGGGAGACAATCACAAAGCTATGCTAATTCATTGAATAAATGTGACGAAAGGTTATCAAAATGCTCTAAATTCAACCCAAGATAAACCCTAAAAATGGGGTTTATCACATACTCACAAGCCCCCTACAACCAACCATACCAACCACCATATGAGCCATACATAGATCCACCCCAATTCCAACCCAATTACTCCCAAGAACCACCACCTCCATATACACCACATCCATATCCATCAATCCAAGAGACTTATGGTCTTACTTATGATATCCAAGCAGAACAAGAGTCAAGGGATCATCTCAAGGAAACAGTGGATCAATTTCAAGCAACCTTTCGTTAATTGGACCGAGCGGTAAGCCGAATGGCACCCGAAGCTCTCATGGCTAAAGATTCTCAATTTGAGAACAAGGAACTGAAGTGTGTGGTACAACAAGTGGAAAAGATGGAGAGTGATGAACTACCACATCCTTATCATGAGGAACCACCCTCTTATCATGAACCCTTCCTCTCAAGTAATGAACCCTCATATCCACCCCAATCTCCACTGGATGACATCCTTCGTGGTCTTCTTCAAGGGCAAGCAAAGATGAAAAGGGATGTACTAGAATTCGTAACTGCCTTAGCCGAGGTAGTAAATCAATTAGCTTTCCAACATCTGAGCACTCAAAATACTCCCATGGCTACATGTGGAGAATCAATAGAAGAGCGTAGCATAAAGGAGACACTAGAAACTTCGGTGGACAATGAGGAACATGGCTTTGTATTGGAACAAGTGGAGGAAGCCATAATAGTTGAAGAGGAAGAATTGGTTGAAGACTTAGGAGATGCTGAACCTCCATGGGAACCTCAAGTCATAAAGCCTCCTTCCAAGATATTCGAAATTGATGTTGAGGAGGGTGTACAACCTCCAAGACATATCATGGTTGAAGACTTTAAAGGGGATGATCAAGAGATGGATTTAATCATTGATGAATTCTTATCTACATTTAAATCATCTCCTATTGGACTAGACATGGAGATCCAAGAAGAAGAAGCACAACCTCCCATGCCCTTGGTGAACAATGAAGAAGAGATCGAATTGGAAGAAAGCTACCAAGAGGAAGAGGTCGAAATTGAAGAAGCTTGCAAGGAGGTGGAAGTTGTCAAAAAAGAGCTCAAGGGAATGGAGCTGGAAATCACCTTGCTAAAGTTGTTGGAGACCTCTCCCCCAAAGCCATCACCATCCATTCCTTCATTCAAGTGGGTAAATCTCTCATCTCTAAGCTTAATTAGCTCACTTGAATATGCTTTACTTGAGACAGATGGTCAGCTTAGAGCTCTTTGTGGCTATAAGAGCAAGCGGGAGATGGTTAGTGGTAGGAATTATCATGCAAGGTCCAATATGGTTACATGCTCCAAATTGAAGTACAAAAGTTGGTACAAATCTCAATTGAATGGGTCTAGGAAGCTGTTTGGATGTCTTAGTGCAAGGTTTGGGACCCCAAAATTTAGTCTAGCAATCAACACTCTTGGGGCCTTATCACTTGCTTTAAATTGCTTGAAGGCTCTTTGCGCCTAGTTTGGGATCCTGGAGGCCATTGGAATTACAAACATTGGTGGAGATTCCTGGATGAGTTCAAGCATAAGCCACCATGACAGGGAGCTCACCAAATGTCCAACTTAAGGACTTTAACTAAAAGTGCTAGGTGGAAGATAACCCACCATGTTATACTCGTTCTTTTTCAGTCTTACATTTATTTTATTTTGTTTTATTCTTAGTTTTATTTTATTCTATTTTCTTCTTAGTGTTCATTCATAATTTCTGCACATTCACCTGCATTTGCATTTTCATTATGCATAAAAAAAAGAGGAAGCATGCGACGCGCCAGCGTCGCTGATGCGTCCGCGTCAAAGGAGAATTAGCGATAAAAGGGAATTGAATAGAAAGTCACGCGGGAGCATGGCTGGAGGCGTGCCTTAGGCACAAACACGCCCACGCGACCGCGTTCTTGACGCGTTCGCATCGTTTGCAAATCCATCCCTCCACGCGTGCACGTCACCCACGCGCACGCGTGACCCTGCGAAATCGCCGTAAAGGGGTGTATGGCAGCAAGTTATGATGGAGTGGGACTGGAATGGTGCTAGAAGCATAAAGTCCCATCACGCGAATGTGGGCCTCAAGCGTCCGCGTCAATTTGGAAGTAAGGTGATGAGCGGATAATTTGTACGCTTTTTGGCATTGTTTTTAGTATGTTTTTAGTATGTTTTAGTTAGTTTTTAGTATATTTTTATTAGTTTTTAGTTAAAATTCAATTTTTTGGACTTTACTATGAGTTTGTGTGTTTTTCTGTGATTTCAGGTATTTTCTGGCTGAAATTGAGGGACTTGAGCAAAAATCTGAATCAGAGACTAAAAAGGACTGCAGATGCTGTTGGATTCTGACCTCCCTGCACCTGAAGTGGATTTTCTAGAGCTACAGAAGCCCAATTGGCGCTCTCTCAACGGCGTTGAAAAGTAGACATCCTGGGCTTTCCAGGAATATATAATAGTCCATACTTTGCCCAAGATTTGATGGCCCAAAC
>NC_029777.3:75595501-75598842 GCF_000817695.3 Arachis duranensis
CACACCAAGTGGGCCCGGAAGTGGATTTTTATGTCATTTACTTATCTTTGTAAACCTTAGGCTACTAGTTCTTTATAAATAGGACCTTTTACTATTGTATAAGGGGATCTGGGTAGCTATCTTTATTCTTATGCTATTTTAGATCGTTGGGAGGCTGGCCATTCGGCCATGCCTAGACCTTGTTCTTATGTATTTTCAACGGTGGAGTTTCTACACACCATAGATTAAGGTGTGGAGCTCTGCTGTACCTCGAGTATTAATGCAATTACTATTGTTCTTCTATTCAATTCGGCTTGTTCTTGTTCTAAGATATTCATGTGCACCCAAGAAAATGATGAATGTGATGATTATGTGACACTCATCATCATTCTCACTTATGAACGAGTGCCTGACAACCACTTCTGTTCTACAAGCAAACAAGGCTTGAATGTTTATCTCTTGGATCCCTTAATCGGAATCTTCGTGGTATAAGCTAGAATTGATGGCGGCATTCAAGAGAATCCGGAAGGTCTAAACCTTGTCTATGGTATTCTGAGTAGGATTCAATGATTGAATGACTGTGACGAGCTTCAAACTCGCGATTGTGGGGCGTTAGTGACAGACGCAAAAGAATCACTGGATTCTATTCCGACATGATCGAGAACCGGCAGATGAATAGCCGTGCCGTGACAGGGTGCGTTGAACATTTTCACAGAGAGGATGGGAGGTAGCCACTGACAATGGTGAAACCCTACATACAGCTTGCTATGGAAAGGAGTAAGAAGGATTGGATGAAGACAGTAGGAAGGCAGAGAGACAGAAGGGACAAAGCATCTCCATACGCTTATCTGAAATTCTCACCAATGAATTACATAAGTATCTCTATCCTTATCTTTATGTTTTATTCGTATATCACCATATCCATTTGAGTTTGCCTGACTTTGTTGAGTTTGGACAACTGACGGTTCATCTTGTTGCTTAGATTAGGCATTTTTCTTCAGAGTTCTTAAGAATGAATTCTAGTGTTTCAAGGTGATGTTCTTATCATCACCAAAGCTGATTGATTTTCATCAATTTAGCTCTTGAATGCAATGTCCTGCTGAAGCTTGGCTTGCCATGTCTAATTCCTTTAGACTGAAGCTTTAGACTAACATTGCATGATTCCTGGAATTGTCATTAAGAATTTTGATATCTTTATTTTCTTTTTCCACTTAATTTTCGAAAAAAAAATCCAAAAAAATTACAAAATCATAAAATCCAAAAATATTTCTTGTTTGAGTCTAGTGTTTCATGTTAAGTTTGGTGTCAATTGCATGTTTCTGTTCCTCTTGCATTCATTCATGTGTCTTAAGTGATCTTCAAGATGTTCTTGATGATTTCCTTGTTATGATCTTTAAATTCTCTTGTCTTGAGTGTTTGTGTTTCTCATATGCATTCTCATTTTGTTAGTGTCAGTAGTATACAAACTGCTAAGTTTGGTGTCTTGCATGCATTGTTTATTTGATTTTAGTTGCATTTTGATTATTCTTTATCATTAAAAATCCAAAAATATTTTTAATTTGTGTTTTTTTTCAAGTCAATAATACAGAGAATTGAAGATTCAGAACACACTGCAGAGGAATTACACAGAAAAAGCTGGGCGTTCAAAAACGTCCAGTGGGGAAGGCAAACTGGCGTTTAAGCGCCAGCTAGGGTGCCTGGCTGGGCGTTTAACACCCAAAAGGGTAGAGTTTTGGGCGTTAAATGCCAGAATGTGCACCATTCTGGGCGTTTAACGCCAGGATGGCACAAGAGGGAAGATTTTGTTTTTAATGCCAATTTTTTTGAAGTTTTCAAAATTTTTTCAAAATCAAATCTTTTTCAAATCATATCTTTTCAATCAAATCTTTTTCAAAATCAATTTCTTTCCATTTTCAAAAATACTTGCTATCAATTAATGATTTGATTCAACATTTCAAGTATGTTACCTTTTCTGTTGAGAAAGGTTTAATGTCTGAATCATATCTTTTCTTGTTAGCCAAGTCATTAATTTTAAATTGTTTTTCAAATAATATTTTCTCAATCACATCTTTTTAAAACCATGACTTTTCAATCATATCTTTTTAATCACATCTTTTTCAAAATAGTTTTCAAATCATATCTTTTTAATTTCTAACTTCAAAATCTTTTTCAAAAATCACTTGATTTCTTTTCCACCCTTGGTTTTCGAAAATCAATTAGTGTTTTTCAAAATGTTTTCAAAATCTTTTACTTAATTTTTGAAAATTTCTTCCCCTCTTCTCACATCCTTCTATTTATGGACTAATACTATTCCTCAATGAACAATTCGAACTCCATCTCTCTTGATAAGTTCGAATTCTTCTACTTCTGCCTTCTATTTTTCTTTTCCTCTGACACCTCAAGGAATCTCTATACTGTGACATAGAGGATTCCATATTCCTTTGATCTCTTCTCTTTCATATGAGCAGGAGCAAAGACAAAAGCATTCTTGTTAAGGCTGACCCGGAACCTGAAAAGACCTTGAAGCAAAAGCTAAGAGAAGCTAAGGCACAACTCTCTATAGAGGACCTAACCGAATTCTTCAAAGAAGAAGAACTCATGGCAGCCGAAAACAACAACAATGCCAACAATGCAAGGAAGGTGCTGGGTGACCTGCCATTGGAGCAAACAACTTTGAGCTTAAGCCTCAATTAGTTTCTCTAATGCAACAGAATTGCAAGTTCCATGGACTTCCATTGGAAGATCCTCATCAGTTCTTGCAAATTTGTGACACTGTCAAGACTAATGGGGTTGACCCTGAGGTCTACAGACTTATGCTATTCCCTTTTGCTGTAAGAGACAGAGCTAGGATATGGTTGGACTCACAACCTAAAGAAAGCCTGAACTCTTGGGAAAAGCTAGTCAATGCCTTCTTGGCAAAGTCCTTTCCACCTCAAAAATTAAGCAAGCTTAGAGTGGAAGTCCAAACATTCAGACAGAAGGAAGGAGAGTCCCTCTATGAAGCTTGGGAAAGATACAAACAATTAATCAGAAAGTGTCTCTCTGATATGCTTTCTGAATGGAGCATCATAGGTATTTTCTATGATGGTCTGTCTGAACTGTCCAAGATGTCTTTGGATAGCTCTACTGGAGGATCTCTTCATCTGAAGAAGATGCCTGCAGAAGCTCAAGAACTAATTGAAATGGTTGCAAATAACCAATTCATGTACAGTTCTGAAAGGAATCCTGTGAACAATGGGAAAAATCAGAAGAAAGGAGTTCTTGAGACTGATACTCTGAATGCCATACTGGCTCAGAACAAGATATTGACTCAGCAAGTCAATTTGATTTCTCAAAGTCTGTCTGGAATGCAAAATGCACCA
>NC_029777.3:75599179-75600601 GCF_000817695.3 Arachis duranensis
AGTGCAAGGCCATCAACATGGCCGAATTTGGAGAGGAGGGAGAGGTAGTGAACGCCACTGAGGAAGACCTCAATGGACGTCCACTGACTTCCAATAAGTTCCCCAATGAGGAACCATGGGAATCTGAGGCTCAAAATGAGACCATAGAGATTTCATTGGACTTACTTCTGCCATTCATGAGCTCTGATGAGTATTCTTCCTCTGAAGAGGATGAGTATGTCACCGAAGAGCAAGCTTCTAAATACCTTGGAGCAATCATGAAGCTAAATGACAAGTTATTTGGTAATGAGACTTGGGAGGATGAACCACCTTTGCTCACCAAAGAACTGGATGACTTGTCTAGGCAGAAATTACCTCAAAAGAGACAAGATCCTGGGAAGTTTTCAATACCTTGTACCATAGGCACCATGACCTTCAAGAGGGCCTTGTGTGACCTAGGGTCAAGTGTAAACCTCATGCCTCTCTCTGTAATGGAGAAGCTAGGGATCTTTGAGGTGCAAGCTGCAAAAATCTCACTAGAGATGGCAGACAACTCAAGAAAACAAGCTCATGGACTTGTAGAGGATGTTCTGGTAAAAGTTGAAGACCATTACATCTCTGCTGATTTCATAGTCCTAGAGACTGGGAAGTGCATGGATGAATCCATCATCCTTGGCAGACCCTTCCTAGCCACAGCAAAGGCTGTGATTGATGTGGACAGAGAGAATTGATCATTCAAGTGAATGAAGAATCCTTTGTGTTTAAGGCTCAAGGATATTTCTCTGTCACCATGGAGAGGAAGCATGAAGAGCTTCTCTCAAAACAGAGCCAAGCAGAGCCCCCACAGTCAAACTCTAAGTTTGGTGTTGGGAGGCCACAACTAAATTCTAAGTTTGGTGTTGAACCCCCACATTCAAACTCTAAGTTTGGTGTTGGGAGGTTCTAACATTGCTCTGAGCATCTGTGAGGCTCCATGGGAGCCCACTGTCAAGTTACTGACATTAAAGAAGCGCTTGCTGGGAGGCAACCCAATCTTATTATATTTTTCTATTTTCTTTTGTTATTTTATGTTTTTTGTAGGTTGATGATCATGAGAAGTCACAAATTCAATTGAAAAAGCAAAAACAGAATGAAAAATAGAAAGAAAAATAGCACACCCTGGAGGAAGATCTTGTTGGCGTTTAAACGCCAGTAAGGGTAGCAATTGGGCGTTTAACGCCCAGTCTGGCACCATTCTGGGCGTTTAACGCCAGAAAGGGGCACCAGACTGGCGTTAAACGCCAGAGAAGGGCAAGAACTTGGTGTTAAACGCCAGAAATGGGCACCAGCCCGGCGTTTAACGCCAGAATTGGCACAAAGGGCATTTTTGCTCGCCACTTGGTGCAGGGATGAATTTTCCTTGACACCTCAGGATCTGTGGACCCCACAGGATCCCCACCTACC
>NC_029777.3:75601123-75602147 GCF_000817695.3 Arachis duranensis
GTTCAAGAGTTCTATGCCAATGCATGGATCACCAAGAACCATGATCAAAGTGTGAACCCGGACCCAAAGAATTGGCTTACTATGATTTGGGGGAAATACTTGGATTTTAGTCTAGAAAATGTAAGGTTGGCATTCAACTTGCCCATGATGCAAGGAGATGAACATCCTTACACTAGAAGGGTCAACTTTGATCAAAGGTTGGACCAAGTCTTCACAGTCATTTGTAAAGAGGGCGCCCAATGGAAGAGAGATTCAAGAGGGAAGCCGGTTCAACTGAGAAGGCATGACCTCAAGCCCGTGGCTAGGGTATGGTTGGAGTTTATCCAACGCTCAATCATTCCCACTAGCAATCGGTCCGAAGTTACTATAGACCGGGCTATCATGATTCATAGCATCATGATTGGAGAAGAAATAGAAGTTCATGAGGTTATATCCCAAGAACTTTATAAGGTGGCGGACAAGTCCTCTACCTTGGTAAGGTTAGCCTTTCCTCATCTCATTTGTCACCTCTATTATTCAGTTGGAATTGACATAGAGGGAGACATCCCCATTGATGAGGACCAGCCCATCACTAAGAAAAGGATGGAGCAAACAAGAGATCCCACTCATCATGAAATCCCTGAGATGCCTCAAGGGATGCACTTTTCTCCACAAAACTATTGGGAGCAACTGAACACCTCCCTAGGAGAATTGAGTTCCAACATGGGACAACTAAGGGTGGAGCACCAAGAACATTCCATTCTCCTCCATGAAATTAGAGAAGATCAAATAATCATGAGAGAGGAGCAACAAAGGCAAAGAAGAGACATTGAGGAGCTCAAGCACTGCATAAGATCTTCAAGAGGAAGAACAAGCCGCCATCACTAAGGTGGACCCGTTCTTTAATTTCCTGTTCTTTATTTTTCTGTTTTTTTTCGAAAATTATGCTTATGTGTACCTATGTTTGTGTCTCATGATCATTAGTGTCTTAGTGTCTATGCCTTAAAGTTATGAATGTCCTATGAATCCATCACCTTTCTTAAAT
>NC_029777.3:75602330-75602535 GCF_000817695.3 Arachis duranensis
ATGAATGTTGGCTCTTGAAAGAATGATGAAAAAGGAGACATGTTACTGAGGATATGAAAAATCATAAAAATGATTCTTGAACCAAGAAAAAGCAGTGAATACAAAAAAAAAGAAAGAAATAAAATTGTGATCCAAGGCAAAAAGAGTGTGCTTAAGAACCCTGGACACCTCTAATTGGGGACTCTAGCAAAGCTGAGTCACAATC
>NC_029777.3:75602588-75603501 GCF_000817695.3 Arachis duranensis
TCCCGCTCATCTAATTGGAGCTATGTTTCCTTGATATTTTGGAGTCTATAGTATATTCTCTTCTTTTTATCCTATTTTGATTTTCAGTTGCTTGGGGACAAGCAACAATTTAAGTTTGGTGTTGTGATGAGCGGATAATTTGTACGCTTTTTGGCATTGTTTTTAGTATGTTTTTAGTCTGTTTTAGTTAGTTTTTAGTATATTTTTATTAGTTTTTAGTTAAAATTCAATTTTCTGGACTTTACTATGAGTTTGTGTGTTTTTCTGTGATTTCAGGTATTTTCTGGCTGAAATTGAGGGACTTGAGCAAAAATCTGATTCAGAGACTAAAAAGGACTGCACATGCTGTTGGATTCTGACCTCCCTGCACTTGAAGTGGATTTTCTGGAGCTACAGAAGCCCAATTGGCGCGCTCTTAACGGCGTTGGAAAGTAGACATCCTGGGATTTCTAGAAATATATAATAGTCCATACTTTGCCCAAGATTTGATGGCTCAAACCGGCATTCCAAATCAGCTCAAGAATGCCCGGCGTTAAACGCCGGAACTGGCACAAAAGCTGGCGTTTAACTCCAAGAGAAGTCTCTACATAAAAATGCTTCAATGCTCAGCCCAAGCACACACCAAGTGGGCCCGGAAGTGGATTTTTATGTCATTTACTCATCTTTGTAAACATTAGGCTACTAGTTCTTTATAAATAGGACCTTTTACTATTGTATAAGGGGATCTGGGTAGCTATCTTTATTCTTATGCTATTTTAGATCATTGGGAGGCTGGCCATTCGGCCATGCCTAGACCTTGTTCTTATGTATTTTCAACGGTGGAGTTTCTACACACCATAGATTAAGGTGTGGAGCTCTGCTATACCTCGAGTATTAATGCAATTACTATTGTTCTTTTATTCAATTCGGCTTG
>NC_029777.3:75603624-75628596 GCF_000817695.3 Arachis duranensis
GAAGGTCTAAACCTTGTCTGTGGTATTCTGAGTAGGATTCAATGATTGAATGACTGTGACGAGCTTCAAACTCGCGATTGTGGGGCGTTATTGACAGACGCAAAAGAATCACTGGATTCTATTCCGACATGATCGAGAACCGACAGCTGAATAGCCGTGCCATGACAGGGTGCGTTGAACATTTTCACTGAGAGGATGGGAGATAGCAACTGACAACGGTGAAACCCTACATACAGCTTGCCATGGAAAGGAGTAAGAAGGATTGGATGAAGACAGTAGGAAGGCAGAGAGACGGAAGGGACAAAGCATCTCCATCCGCTTATCTGAAATTCTTACCAATGAATTACATAAGTATCTCTATCTTTATCTTTATGTTTTATTCATACATCACCCATAACCATTTGAGTTTGCCTGACTAAGATTTACAAGATGACCATAGCTTGCTTCATACCAACAATCTCCGTGGGATCGACCCTTACCCGCGTAAGGTTTATTACTTGGACGACCCAGTGCACTTGCTGGTTAGTTGTGCGAAGTTGTGATAAAGAGTTGAGATTGCAATTGAGCGTACCATGTTGATGGCGCCATTGATGATCACAATTTTGTGCACTATAAGGCCATCCATGCTCACGCGTCACCCACGCGCACGCGTCACCCTAAATTTTGGCAATATGTAAACGAAACAGAAAGTTGCGCGAACGCGAGGCTGCTCTCGCGCCAATGGCACAAATCAAGTCACGCGTACGCGTGCCCCACTTGTACGCGTCATCAGAAAATTTTGCAACTCACACGAACGCATGATGCACGCGTCCGCATCGCCTGTGCCGCACAGCTTATCCAGATCAGCACCAAAAAATCTTATCTTTTATCCCCCAATCCTAATTCTTTCTTCTTTCTTTTTTCTTCTCTCCTTTCTCCTTCTTCCCTCCTCTTTTCTTACTTTCTTCTTCTTCATTATTTCTCATCCTTATTCTCTTTCATTCTATTTTTCCTATTGCATTCACATACTTTCATTCATTGCATTTTAATTTTGTGCATATTTTTATTTTCTTTTCTAAATTTATTATTTTTCCATTGGTGTTAAATGTTCTTATTCAACTGTTGTATCTTTTTTGGTATTATTTTGGTGCTTAGTAACTTGTTTTACACTATTGGGTAATATTATTTAAGTCAATGCTAATCCTTCATAATACTTGTAATCCTTTTTGCATTGACATGCACCTATATTGTCTTTCATTACCCACATTCTCTCCCCCATTATTGCACTTTTTGTACTATTGATATGCCTTTGCTTCTACTGTTTTCTCACTTGCATGTTGTAGCTACCATGTATTTGAGACCCTCATTATTCGGCATAAACCCACCCATATTTTATTTGTTTTTATCTTTGTTTCTGGGTTACTTTTCCTCCTTTTCCTCTTCTTTCAGGGTGGCCATCGAGATGGGAAAGGAAAAGCTTTTCAATGGGGCAACAGACAAGTTAATCTGCACATTCTTTGGAGAAAAGCATCAGTTGGAGCCACCCATCCACTTGCACATCTCAGCATGCACCGAGGACAGTGCAATCTTTAAGTATGGGGAGGTCGATACCGACTTCCAGTCGTTAGCTACTTCCTTTTCAACACCAATTCTTACTCTTCTTTGTAATTAGTTGTTGTATTTGCATGTTTACTTGATTTTATGTATATTTTACCATTACTTGGTTGAAATAATATTTTCTTTTTCAAGAAACGTTTTGTAGCATTTCACTAATTTGAATAAAATTTTTTGTTAAACTTGTTTGAAGAAATTTTATTTTGGAACATGGTTTAGAGCTCGAACACACAAAACCCGTGAGATTTTGAGCCTACTTGATTGGTTGCATCTTATCAACCAATATTTTATTTTTTTTGGTGTGTATTTTTCTCTCTAAAATTGTGATCTATATCTTGCTTGATTCTATATTTCCATGGTTTAATGTATGCATATACTTATATGATTGAGGCCTTGTTTCACTTAGCTTATATACCTATATGGCCTTACCCTTTCATTATCCTTTGCAAACCAATATTGAGCCTATTTTACCCCTTTGCTCTTTATTTTAGCACATCATTAACTCTAAGCGGAAAATAATAATGTCCTTAATTTGAATCCTTGATTAGCTTAGACTAGTGAAAGTGCTCATGAATTAAGTGTGTGGAAAGTGGGTTTAGAAACATTTGGTTTGGGAATTGAGTATGTTAGACTTTGTGTGAAAATGTGAAAAATGTTAAGAACATGTTTATGCATTCAATACCTTAATCATATGCATTGAAAAAGGAAAGAAAAAATAGATTAAGAAAAGAAAAATAGAAAAAGAAAAAAAAGAGAAAAAGAAAAGAAATATAAAAGATAAAAGGGGACAAAATGCCCCAAAGTAAATGGTGATAGCAATGCATATGTACTGTACGTAAATTTAGGATGCATGAATATGTGGTAAACATAGTTAATGGGCAGTTAGATCTTGCATTGTAATTACATGGATTGTCTTAAGTTAGGTGGGAAGTTTAGGTTAATTAAGGATTTAGATTTTAGTCCACTTGACCAAATACAATCCTACCTTGACCCTAACCCCATTACAACCCTTAAAAGACCTCTTGATGTGTGTATCTGTGCATTAAATTTTTGTTGATTGTTAGATGAAGAGCAAGTCTTAGAAAGTAAGATTAGTAGAGAATTGAGAGAATCGAACCTTAAACACTTGAGTGATTAGAGTGTATACACTTCCAGTGAGGGTTCGATGCTCGATTCTTTGTTCCCTGCTTTCATGCGCTATTTTCTTTTGCAAGTTTACTTGTACTTTATTTTGTGATTTGAATTAGTGAAATCTAGTTCATATTTGTTCTTAAAAGATTTGTTTACCTTTAACCAAGTAGATAAAAGTATTTTTCATATAGTTGCATTCATATAGATAGGTTGCATTTCATAAGTTTTACCATTCCTCTTCACTCTCTTATAGCTTCTCTTGAGCTTAGCATGAGGACATGCTAATGTTTAAGTGTGGAAAGATTGATAAACCGCTATTTTACAGATTATCTTGTGCTCAATTGAGTGGATTTTATCAATCTTTCATACACTTGTTCATACAAAATGCATGTCTTTACATTCTCCTTCCTGATTTTGTGCTATGATTGAAAATATGCTTCTTTGGCCTTATATTTGCTAATATTAATCCTCTCTTATTACCATTAGATGCTGTGATATGTGCGTTAAGTAATTTCAGGGATTACAGGGCAGAAATGGCTTAGAGGATGGAAAGGAAGCATAAAAAGTGGAAGGAATACAAGAAACTGAAGAAACTGCTAAAGTTGTCCAACCTTACCTCCTGGTACTAAATCGACTGTAACTTGAGCTACAGAGATCCAAATGACGCGGTTCCAGTTGTGTTGGAAAGCTAACGTCTGGGGATTTGCAATGATATATAATTTATCATAGCTGCCCCAAAGCCAAGCGACGCGCACGCGTGAATCACACGGACGCATGACCTGGAAAAAACCCGATCCACGCTAATGCATAGATGACGCTTTCGTGTGACTTTGCTATGACTTGTACGTACCAAAAATTGTTGGGGGTGATTTCTGAGCTATTTTTGACCCAGAAAACACATATTAGAGGCTATAAAGTGGGGAAATCTATCTATTCATTCAACAATTCATACAACATTCATAATTTATAATTTTAGGTTTTAGATGTAGTTTTTAGAGAGAGAGGCTCTCTCCTCTCTCTTAGGATTTAGGATTAGGATTAGGATTTGGGATTTCTATTATGATTAGGCTACTTTTCTTCATTCCAAGTTTAATGTTCCTTTAATTTATTTTGTACTTTTATTTATTCTATTACTTTAATTGTTATTTATCTTTCCAAATTGGTTTATGAACCCCATGTTAGAGTTGATATTCTATTTAATATAATTTGAGGTATTTCAGACTTATGATTGCTTTCTTTGATTTATTGATGATTCTAATTAATCCAAATTATTTTCATTCAAGTAGATATTCTTCTCTTTTGGCTTTGGTTGAGTAATTGGTGATACTTGAGTTGTCAAACTCAGTAGTTGATTGGAAATTGGGATTGATGATTGATTTGGATCCCTCTAAAGCTAGTCTTTCCATAGGAGTTGACTAGGACTTGAGGAATCAAATTAATTAGTGCACTTGACTTTCTTTTATTAAGTAAGGGTTAACTAAGTGGGAGCAAAATCCAATTCTCATCACACATGATAAGGATAACTAGGATAGGATTTCCAATTCTTGCACCTTGCCAAGAGATTTTCTAATTATTAATTTATTTTTCTCGTCATTTAAATTACTTGTCCCTTATTTCAAAAAACCCAAAAATATACCTTTTTTCATAACCAATAATAAATCATACTTTCCTGCAATTCCTTGAGAAGACGACACGAGGTTTAAATACTTCGGTTATAAATTTTATTGGGTTTTGTTACTTGTGACAACCAAACTTTTGTACGAAAGGATTTTCTGTTGGTTTAGAAACTATACTAACAACGCGATTATTTTTGTGAAATTCTTTACCATCAATTAATCAGTTTGTCACCTTTCAATAGGAATGAGAATGTCATTCTTCAAGTTTTCTCTTGCGGCTTTGCAAAGGCGGTGAATGGTACTTGGAAATGCCAACTTGCCTTTGAGGAAGGATTTGAGGCAATGTGGTATAGTTGTTGAGTAATTATTTGATCCACCCTTACCTCATATGCTATCATGATTTGAATCATGATGGCTTTTTCCACTGTGACCCTGGAGTGGTTGCTTGTTGGAAGAATTGAGCATTGAATAAACTCTAACAACCCTCTCACCTCTAGTTTGAGATTGATTTTCCTCAATTGGTTTAGTTTATTGTCAGCACCTAGTGTCCACTGAGCACCCGGGAGGCAAATATCTTTGAGCACTTGGTCATACCTTGGAAACTGGTTCACCCTCTCATTGTAAGTGTGTAAGTGTGGGGGTTGAGTTGGAGGTGGCAGTTGGAGAATCTCCTTAATGCTTCTGAAACTAAAGTCAATGACCTTTCTCCGCACATAGGTTTGGTAGTCCTTTGTATTCACACCATGCACATCTTTGTATGTGATCCAAGTGTTAGCATAAAACTCTTGGACTTTTAATTGACCAACCTCAGTAGGTGGATCACATAGAAGTCCCAAGCCCCTTTATATAATTTGGTACTAAATTTCTAGATATTCATCCATTTTAAGATCAAATTTCACCTTAGAGATTACCGTTTTCTTGCTTATGTGCTCGAAAAAGAGCTCTTCATGCAACTTGGAATGGAACCGTGTTGAATCATATGAGGCTATTGTCGATTCCTTTTCCTTCCTCTTCCTTGAGGATGAATCCTAAGCTTTGGGTGCTATTTGTGAATATAGAGAGCTTACTCGAAACATCACCAAATTTAAACAATTGTTTGTCCCCAAACAAAAATAAAGAGGAAGAATAGGTGGTTAGGGTTTAATCCTAAGACTAAGGGATGGTGAGGGAGTGTATTGGAGAGTGGGATGAGATTAATGATAGTATTGGGAAAGGGAGATGTGTGGGAAAGTGGTGGAATGGGACTAATGAGTGCAAAAAGGGAATATGAGGGATAGAGGGGAGATAATCAAGGAAGGGTTTTGAATATAGGGGAAAAGAAATTTTTGAATTTGAAATGAAAAGTCATGGGAGGCTGAGGGCGGCGCTAAACACCATGAAACCGGCATCAAACGCTGTATCACCAGTGTCCCTAAACTTGCGTTGGAATGAGGGTGGCGCTAGACGTCGCAGTGATGGCATTGAACGCTAGAGGAGCAGGATACCAAACAATGTCTGGAGTGTGTCCTACGCTAATGGTGCACAAAAATGAAAATCACACAACTAAACCTGCAAGTGTACCGGGCCGTCCAAGTAATACCTCAGGTGAGTGAGGGTGGATCACACGAGGATTGTTGGATTTAGCAAGCTGTGGTTATCCTGCAGATCTTAGTCAGGCGAATAGAAAGTTACTTTTTGTTGTTGTAGGTGCATAAACAAAATAATAACAAAAGTAATAAAGAATTGATGTAGAAACAATAGTAAGAAACCAGTTAAGGCAACGAAGATGCTTGTTCTTCTAGATTAATACTTCTTACTGACTACTTTAACAATGAGTGATTCATTCAATAGCAAGGCTGTAAGTGATTAAGTCAGGGGTAGTGGTCATTAATCTCCTCTGATCCAAACTAAACACCAGCCGTGATAGTTCAATCTGGAAGTGGGTGAAGCTTATGCAATTCAATCTCTGATGATCCGACTCAAAATGCCACAGATAAGGTTGGATCTTCCGGATCGGAGAATGATGCTCAGTATTCTAGTCTTAATGCCACAGGGACCTTAATTACCCATGACTAACGAGATTTCATATCACATATCCCCATTAGCCCAAATAACTTGTTAGAACCTGTGATGTACTCTCAAGCTGTAGCTCAATACTATCCAGGTCAGGACTCGTAAAGAACTCATGTAGAACAAGGGGTCATAGTCTCGTTCCACCCCAGATTCATAAAGATGAAGAATGACAATACATCATAGAAATGGAATCAAACATGTATTAAAGTAGAAAAGTAATGATATTAATACCTGGGAATGAGCAGAGCTCTTATCCTTAACTTAGGAGGTCTAGCCACTCATATTTTACCGAAAATAAAGTGTGATAAGTTCTGAGAGGCTGAAGATCCTAAACATGGGTGATCTTCTCCTATATATTCTAATCTAATAATTAAAAATTACAAAAATAAAATAAACTACGCAGAAAGGTGTGAAAATTCACTTTTGGGCCCACTTGGTGAGTGTTTAGGCTGAGCTGGCGTTTAACTTGGATAAGTGAGTGTTGAACACCCACTATGGGGTGTCCATGCTGCCTTGATTCTCCCTTGGTGGCGTTGAACGCCAGTTTTGGGTGTTCAACGCTGGCCTTGGTCCTTTTGGGGCGTTGAATGCCAGAAAGGGGATAAGTTGGGCGTTCAATGCCCATTTTGGGCAGCCATTTTCGAAGAAAGGTATAGACTATTATATATTTCTGAAAAGCTCTGGAAGTTAGCTTTCCAAAAACATTAAGAGCGCATCAAGTGGACCTCGATAACTCATGAAAAGCTCATTGGAATGTACGGAGGTCAGGATCTGACAACATCTGCTATCCTTTTTTTACCTCTGAATTAGACTTTGCCAAATCTTGCCATTTTCACTCAAAAATCACCTAAAATCATAGGAAAATAAATAAAAACTCAAAGTATCATCCAAAATGTGATTGTTGCACTAAAACATACTAAAACATACTAAAACTTGATAAAATATAACTGAAAACACTAAGAAAATGATACTAAAAAGGGTATAAAATATCCGCTCATCATAACACCAAACTTAAACTGTTGCTTGTCCTCAAGTAACCAAAAATAAGATAGGACAATTGGAAGAGAAAAATACAGTAGGTCTTAGAGTTGTCACTGAAGCTCAGTTCCAAATATTGAATGGGACTATTAGCTCTTTACTTCTGAACAGTTTTGGCATCTCACTTTCCTTTGAAGCTTACAAATATTGACATCCCTTGGAACTAGAATCCGGATGATATTATTGATTCTCTTCTTTTAGCTTTTCTTGATTCTTGAACACAACTTCTTTTTGGTGCTTTGCACCTTTGAGCCTGGCCGTGACTCTAAGCGTTTTGTTTTCCCGTATTGCCACCAGATACATAAACGCCACAAGCACTTAACTGGGGGAACCCTTTGGATTCAAATTCAGCTTTGCTTAAATTTCCAGACAGTGGTGCCCAGAGTTCTTAAGCGTACTCTTTAGCTTTGGATCACAACTTTAACTGCTCGGTCTCAAGCTTTTTACTTGACACCTTCACACAATAAGCATTTAATTAAGGATAGTAGCTCATTTGAACTTTTCAGGCCAATTTTGACCCTCCTAACCATTGATGCTCAAAGTCTTGGATCCTAGCTTTTGTCTTTTTTTTTTTCTTTTGAGCTTTCTTTTTCTTTTCTTTATTTTATTTTATTTCTTTTTGCTGCTTTTTCTTGCTTCAAAAATCAATATTTTTTATTTTTCAGATAACTAATAATACTTCTCTAAATTCACTGTTCTTCAAGAACTAACATACTTAACTTCAATGTCAATTATGCACTGTTAATACATACATTCAGAAGATAAATGCAAGGCCACCACATCAAAATAATTGGAGTAACTTGTGATATAACTCAAAACTTATATATCTCATTATTCCTTTTCAATTAAATTTTTCTTTTAAGCATGGTGAGGGACACATTGGATATCTTATAACCAAAACAAAATAAGAAGATAAAACTAAAAAAGAACAAAACACTAGATATGATCATGCACTAGAATATAAAACAGACAGTAAATTAAAGTACAATGAAAACAAAAATAAAACAAATAAAGATGTAATGGGACTCAGCAACCTCAGTGATGGCGGCGGCTGCTGCTCCCTCTAGAGAATCCAATAGAGCGTTTGAGCTCTTCTATGTCTCGCCCGTGATAAATTCACATTTCATGGTATTTATTTTCTCTAATTGGGTGGATTTTATCAACTTTTCCTACACTTATTCAATGAAATAGCTTGGTTCTGTAAACTCTCCATGAATTGTGCTAAAAAGTGAAAACATACTTTTTAGGCCCTTAATTGCTAAATTTTATTTACTTTAATTCCATTTGATGCCTTGATGTGTTTGTTGAGTGATTTCAGACTTGTAAGGCAAAGATTGGATTGAAGGAATGAAAAAAAATTATGTAAAAGTGGAAAAATAATGAAGAAATGAAGTTTGGAGCATTTCAGCAGTGTGCGCACGCACAAGTATGCGTGCGTACGCACAAGTGAGGGTCAGTAAGTGTGCACGCGCACAACCTTATGTGCGCACGCACAGGTGGAAAATTCAGAAAGGGTGTGTACGCACAAGACCCAGCACGTGACCTCATTAATGGAATTCACTGGCTGCAAATTTTGGGCCCCCAAAATGCAATCTAACTCATTTCTGAAGCTATTTCAACCCTAATCCAAGAAGAGGCAAGGGGGGAGCATTTGGTTTTATGTTTTGTTATGTTGTAGGTCCTTTTCTAGAGAGAGAAGCTCCCCCTTCCCTCTAGAATTGAGGTTTTCTTAGTTAATTTCTCTTTAATTTCATTTGCTAATTCTTGTTTTAATGTAGTTTCCTTTATGTTTTCATGCTCTTTTGTCTTGATCTTCTTCATTTCTCTTGTTATTTCCTTTATTTTGTCACTTTTATGTTATGAACACTCTTGTTGAATTTAATTTTATTTAATGCAAATTTATGTTTCCATGTTATTATTGCTTTCTTTAGTTATTTTTATTAATTTCTTGCATTTGGTAATTTTAGATTTTGTCATTATTGTATTTTAATATGCTTTTATTTTCATGTACACCAAGTATTTGATAAAAATACTTGGCTTAGTTTTAGCTTAATTTTCTTTACTCTTGGCTTGGAATTGAGACTTTGGTGATCCTTGAGTCATTGATGTCCATTCTTGCTTGATATATTAGAGTAGTTAGTTGATTTGGTTTCCTCTAACACTAAGTCTACCATTAATATAGTTGACTAGGACTTGAGGATTGAAATCAACTATGCCTATTTGACTTATCCTCGATATAGGGTTGACTAAGTAGGATTAACTCTTCATAATCATCATGTGTTTGTGGTCAATGGCTAGGATAGGTAACCTTCGCTCTCAATCCTTACCAATAGGTTTTCTAGCATTTGAATTTCCATTCCTTTTGATTAATTGCCTTGCATTTAATTACTTTGATTTTAATTTATTGCGTGTTCATTTAATTTCTTGCTATTTACATTTCTTGTTTCTTGTCACTAAACCTCATTTTTCTCCTACAGCCAATAATTGATCACATTAATTGTAACTCCTAAGGAAGACGACCCGGGATTTAAAACTCCTGGTTATTTGGTTTGAAAGCCTATTGATTGGGCTTTTATTTGTTTTGCCATTTCTTTTTCCCTCTCTTTAAACTTTGTTTGAAATCAAAGAAGGGGTTTTTTACTCTTTCATCTTCCTCTTTCTTTTGCTTTCTTGCTTCTGTGAGAAAAACTTTTTTCGTCTGGCTCCATCGATTTTACCCCTAGCTTTTCTTCTTTTCTGGAGCTTTTGGGAGGCGCCCTCAGATCGTTGGTGTTTTTGCTGTGCATCTGTTGCTATTGTTCCTTTCTTCATTGCAGGTTGGTACTTCTTGTTTGTGCCTTTCGTATTTTCTGGTTGATTGATGGCTGTGATTTCCCTCTGTTTGAACTTTTGGTGATATTGCATGCCTTTGTTTCTCTGAGGAAAGTTGAAATCTTTTTATCTTTACTGCTTGTTTGTGAAAATGTTGGCGCTGGGGTTTTTAGTTTTCATTCGCGCTTTTTTCTTTTTTGGTTAAGGGGTTAGGGTTTTGATTCCTCGTGTTCTTCCTTTTCTATATCTGCTTTGTTGCCTCCAAAGGACGTTCTTGGGTTTTGGTGATGATTTCCTTATTTCTTGCAAACCCTAGGGCGCCCTTTCTTTTGCTGTGTTCTTGCTTCATTTTTGTTGATTCTATCTGAGTTGTTTTAGTGGTGACATTCCTTTTATTTCCTTGCTGTAGGTGTAGTTTCTTATGTCTTCTCGTTAGAATATTAATGAGATGTCTACAAAGGTCCCTGCTGGTATGGCTGACTGGTTAAATTCTATAGTCTTAATGTGTGTTACTGTAGCTGACCTGGAGTATTGTGAGAAGCTTAGGAGATTTCATAGGATTTGTGAGCATAGGGAGGATGAGAAGAACTATGAGCTAGTGTCGCCCGACCCCGAGGAGAGGGTTAGTTTCCCTCCCTTAAGTCGGGCAGAGCGTCCTTTCTTTTATGCCTATGACTTTCTTTACCCAACTAGGTATTACCTTTCCTTTTACTGCCTTTGAGACCAAAATTTTGTGGAACTATATTGTGGCCCCTTCGCAGCTTCACCCGAACTCTTGGGCCTTTATGAAGATTTTTCAGTTGCTGTGTCAAGAACTGGGTGTCTGACCTTCCCTTTCCCCTTTCCTTTATTTGTTTGTGATGACTAAACTGGGAGTAGCCAAGAAGAAGGCTTCTTGGATCTCCTTCTGGGCTACCCTGGGGAAGAAGGTTTTCTCTATGTTCGATGATTCTTTTACAAGATTTTAAGATTTTTTATTTCAAAGTCCGGGCTATTGAGGGTGTTCGCCCCTTCTTCTTAGATGAAAAGGATGAGCCGACCTTTCCCTTGTGGTGGCAAAAAGATGTTGTAGTCCTTAAGTACCCGTGGGAAAGTCTAGATGAGGTAGAGAGGGCCTTTGTAGGCGTCTTGGAGGAGCACTAGGGGGAGCCCCCTCATTTGGACACGAAGAAATTTTTAGGGGATCCGGCTTTCCTTCGCTCTGAACTAGGTAGAGCTTCCGACTTCTTTATAAGGCAGTCTTTTTTGTTTATTTGTCTGAATTTATGTATTCCTCTATTGCATGACTATTTTTATGGTTTCCTTTTCTCTTTCTCAGAGATGGTGGCCCATTCTGATTCGAAGAAGGTCCTCAGAAAGACCAAGAAGACAGTAGCTACCCAAAATATTCAGAATAAGACATCGGGGGAGAGCTCTAGCCAGGTTCCTCCAAAGAAGCCAGAGTCCAACCCTCAGTGTCCGAGGAATGTGATCCCGACCCCTCGAGTTTGGACGGTTCCTACTGAGCCTCCCTTGGTGACTTCTGGTGTTGCCTCATCCCCTACTTCATTTGGTCCTCTTCCCAAGAAGCCGAGGACTGCCGGGACTTATAATTTGGATGATAAAGACTTTGATGGTGTGGCTTTTGCTTCAGAACTTATTCCTCTTTATGGCAAGGTTCCTACTAATGACGTGTCAATCCTTTACCATCTTGACTTTATATCAAGCAATAGTATCTAGATGGCTAATCTCAGTGCTGCCTTGTCTCAGGTTGTTAAAGACCTGTCCGTGCCACTAAGGCTTTTCTTGAGGAGGCCAAGACTGATTATGATATGGTGAAGGGACTGAAGGATGAGTTGGAGGCCAAGAGTGTTGGGTTGGAGCTTGCTGTAGAGAGGGATTTTTATAATTCTCTCTTTCACGTCTCTTTTTATTATGTATTGACGTGGTTCGACCTGTGGACCTTTTGGTGAGTTTCCTGACATTTCATAGTTGCTTCTTAGCAACTATTTTAATCAAAACACTTTCCTACTCTTTGGTTTGTTGTTGGGCAGCCCTTGAATCTTTTTGTATCTGGAAATTTTTGGGTTCAGATGGTGAGTATTTATCTTCCTATGGCCTTATGCTTGGCGATGTGGTTCCTTCGCGGGCTCTTATGCCCTAGGGTGTAGATGTTCGGGACTCCCTGGTTTGACACCTTTTGAGGTAGTATTCGCTTTATGGATTTCTACCTTTGTCTTTTGGATCATGCCTTTTCTTTGGTCGTGTTGGCAACCTTCTGTTTTGGCTACGTCGTCCTTACGGCTTGCCGTCTAGGCTTTTTAGTCGAGTTCCAATAACTTTTTAGGTAGTGTTCTCATGTGGAACCTTTTCTTTTTAGTTTATATGAATGACTTTTTAGCCTTGTTCCGAGGTCGCGCTCTCGCTTTTTAAGTAACATCCCTTTTTAGGACTTGTACCTTCTAGCTAAACGTTTTGGCCCTAGGTTTTTCAACCTTTTTGGCCTTTACATGGTGTTGTTCCCTTTGTAGTGATCCTTTCATTGGTCCGACATCTCTGTCGGGCCTTCTTAAGTTATTTTTAGTAATCCCATTTTAGTCCGACCTCGTCAGGCCACTTTATATGGGTTACTTTTTATAACTTCTTGCATTAACTTAGGCTTTACCACTTCACCTTGCCGACCTTTCATGGCCGGACGATGAATTTTGCATTTATTTTGAGCGTACATTAATGTGCCTTGGTAGGAAACTTTTTAGGGAATCTTAAAATTTTATTCAAGTAGTAAAATGAAAAATATGAATAAGAGTATGTACATATGAGGGCTCACCCAACTTAGTTGGGCAGCTTTTAGGTCTTGGCCTGGTGCCTCATTTAAAAACCCTTTGGGGGAAAAAGAGGGTGCCTTGGCCTGAGACCTTTTTTCTAGCTGTAGTACCTCCTTAGGTTACAGGCATGCCATGACCTCGGGAGCTCCCGTCCTTGGAGGTCGGTGATCCTATAGTAACCTTTTCCTAGTACTTCTGTGACTCAGTATGGCCCTTTCCAGTTAGCTGCTAACTTCCCTTCTCCTGACCGACCTGCTCTAATATCATTTCGGATTAGGAGAAGGTTGTCGGTAGTGAAACTTCGATGGATTACTTTTTGGATATACCTTGAAGCCATTCGACGCTTTAGTGCTTCCTCTCTAATCCAAACTCTTTCTCGAACCTCTGTGAGTAGGTCGAGCTCTTCCCTTTGTGCTTGGGAGTTTGTATCTTCATTGTAGAGGATCACCCTAGGGATCTTTTTTCTACCTCCATGGGGATCATTGCCTCCATTCCGTAAGCAAGTCGGAAGGGTGATTCCCGGGTGGTGGAGTGCGGCATTGTCCGGTATGCCCATAGGACTTGCGGGAGCTCTTCAGCCTAGGCTCCTTTTGCGTCCTGTAGTCTCCGTTTTAACCAAGCCAATATGACTTTGTTGGTGGCTTTTGCCTATCCGTTGGCTTGTGGATGTTCCACAGAGGTGAATTGGTGCTTGATTTTCAGATTAGCTACCAGGTTCCTGAAGCCCGTGTCGGTGAACTGAGTGCCATTATCTGTGGTGATGGAGCATAGGACCCCAAACCTTGTGACAATGTTTCTGTATAGGAACTTTTGACTTCTTTGGGCGGTGGCGGCGACCAATTGCTCTGTCTCAATCTACTTTGTGAAATAGTCTATTCCTACAATGAGGAATTTGACTTGCCCTGATCCATGGGGGAATGGTCCGAGGAGGTTGAGCCCTCACTTTGCGAATGGCCAGGGTGAAGTAACACAGATGAGCTCTTCAGGTTGGGCAATATGAAAGTTGGCGTGCTTCTGGCATGGGGGGCACGTTTTGACAAACTCTATTGCTTCTTTTTGTAGGGTCGGCCAGTAGAAGCCAGCTCGGAGTACCTTTTTGGAAAGAGCTCGTGCCCTGAGGTGGTTGCTGCACATGCCACCGTGGATTTTTTCTAGGACTTCTTTTGTAGCGGTGGTCGGGATGCATTTCAGGAGCGGTGTTGAGATCCTTCTCCTGTATAGGACGTCGTGCACTACGGTGTAGTACTGTGCTTCTCGTACGAGCCTTTTTGCCTCCTTTTTATCTGTGAGGGAGTGTTTCTTGGATGAGGCTTCTATTGTTGCCCTCTGGTTTGGTGCTGGCTAGTTTCAAAAGTGCATCAGCTCGGGCATTTTGTTCCCGAGGTATATGTCGGATCTCGTATCCCATGAATTTCCCGAGCTGCTCTCTGGTCTTGTCTAGATATTTTTTCATGGTGGGATCCTTTGCCTAGTAGCTTCCTTCTATTTGTGAGGTGACTATTTGTGAATTACTGAAGATGGTAAGCTTTTGGGCTCCGACTTCCCTAGCCAGCTTCAAACCAGCCAGTAGGGCTTCGTACTCGACTTGGTTATTTGAGGCAAGAAACTCGAACCTTAGGGAGAGTTCCAGCTGGGTTCCCTGATCACTTTCTAGGATAGCGCCTGCTCCGCTTCTGGCTTTGTTTAATGAGCCGTCAACGTAGAGGTTCCAGTCAATGGGGGTTCCTGGGGTGTCGGTGACTCTATGATGGCAGGGCATCTAGGCCAGTTTCACTGACCTTTTCTTTACTGTTTTAGGGTAATTTCATGCATTTTCTTAGTGAATAAGGTAAGTTTTGGATGAAATTACACTTACACCTTGATTCAAGCAACTATTGTGAACTTTGCATGATTTCATGAGAATTTTACTAGAATTGCATGATAAATTGATGATGCATAATCTCATGACTTTGGCTAGAGCTTTGATGCACTTTAATTGCTTGATTTTAGGGCAAAGGAAGCAAGGAAGAACCACGTTAGTATTCCCGTTAACCTAGTTAACGTAAACACTAACGGGTAAAAAGCTTGCCACATTAATGAGAAAAGTGATCACCGATAACGCCTGCAAAGCCATCCATAGCTCACGTTACTTGCCACGTTAACTAAGTTAACGTGGTAGTTAACGTAGAAGCAAAAGAGAACTCCAATGTTAAGAGAAAACGTGAACACCAATAACGTTTTTCTCTAACGTTAGTGGTAAAAGTGAACACCACTAACATTGGAAAACTTGGCAATGATCCACGTTAAGAGTCACGTTAACTTAGTTAACGTGAACTCTAACGTGGAAGAGGAAAACAAAAGCCAACGTTAGTGACACTCACTTTTGTCACTAACGTTGGACCAACTAAGATTGCCTACGTTAACTTTCACGTTAAGACCATTAACGTGAAAAGTTAACGTGGAGTTGAGATCAAGGAGCCAATGTTAGTGACACTCACTTTTGTCACTAACGTTGGAAGATGGCATCACTACTACGTTAAGAGCCACGTTAACTTAGTTAACGTGAGTTCTAACGTAGAGAATTTGGGCATTTGGAGCGTTAGTGACAAAGGTGAGTGTCACTAACGCTCTCGAAGGTGAGACACACCCACGTTAAGAGTCATATTAGCTACACTAACGTGAACTCTAACGTAGGAACAAAAGGCACCAAGCAACGTTAATGGAAAAAGTGATTCCCAATAACGTTCGCGAAGGGGTATAAGCCAACGTTATTGGGAAAAGTGAGTCCCAATAACGTTGGCCAAAAATTGAGAAGGCAACGTTAGTGGTCATGTTAAGACCACTAACGTTGGAGTTAATGTGGGTACATAAGGGTGGAACGTTAGTGGAAAAAGTGAATGCCACTAACGTTCTCGAACCCACAATGGCACTCAACATTAATCTCACTAAATGCCCAAGCCTAATTCATATTTCTCTGCAAGCTAGGCCCACTAAAGATGAGAACTGCTTCAACTCAAGATCCAGAGCCCACATCCAAGACTTGAAGAACTCACTAGAAGATCAAGAGGAGTAGTATATATAGGAGTAGTTTGGAACTATAGAGAAGCTTGACACTTTTGGGAACTACTCTCTGTATATTTACTTTTCTGCACTTTTAGCATGGATTCTTCTTTTCTGCTATTTTTTATTTCTAGAGCTATGAACAACTAAACCCCTTTCATTGGGTTAGGGAGCTCTGTTGTAATTTGATGGATCAATTATAGTTTTCATTCTTCTTCTTCTTTCTTTTCTCTTGATCTTACTAGAAATCTTTCGATCGTAATTCAATTGGTTAGTTGTCTTGGAAAAGAAACTCTCCATAATTGGATCTCCTTTGAGCCTTGGAAAAGGGATGAGGAGATCATGCTAGAAATGCTTTCTCATGTTGGACCAAATTGGGGTTTGGGCGGATATAGTGACATGCAATCCTCCCAACACTTTGATTTGGAAATACATGTGGTATAATCAGTGACCACACTTCATCTCTTCCCATGAGCAATTAAATCAAGGAATTGGACAATTGTTCAAGCTTAGAGAGATTGGATTGCCAAGGAATTGGGATCCAATCACTTAAGATTGCCAAGGAGATAAATGAATGCATTTATTGAGGAAGAGATGAGAATGAACTTGATCCGGAGAATGCAACATCTCCTGAACCCAATGATTTCCCCATTTCTGATCTTATCCATTCTCTTTACTTTCTGCCATTTATTTTCATGCTCATTACCCCAAATCCCCATTTAAGATTCTGCACTTTAATTTCTGTTATTTACTTCCAGTCATTTAAATTTCTGCAAGTTCCCAATCTAAATTCTATTTAGCTCAAATAGCATATTCTTCTAACTAAAGTTGCTTGACCAATCAATCCTTGTGGGATTCGACCTCACTCTATTGTGAGTTTTACTTGACGACAATTCGGTATACTTGCCAAAGGGAAATTTGTTGAGAGACAAGTTTTCGTGCATCACTCTGCGACAAAGTCGGCCAGGTACTGAGACTTGATGGCTGTCCGAACTTCGTGCTTAATGTCAAATTCGGACAACTCGACCGCCCATTATAGGATTCTTCCTACTAAGTCGGCTTTCTGCAGGATACCTTTTATGGGTTGGTTGGTCCGTATTCTGATTGTATGGGCTTGAAAGTATGGTCAAAGTTGTCGGAAAGTAAGTATGAGGGCGTAGGTGAACTTTTCTATTTTTTGATAGTTTAGTTTGGCCCCTTGTAAAGCCTTACTGATAAAGTAAATGGGTTGTTGTCCGTTCTCGTCTTCTCTGACTAGGGCTGAGGCTATCGCCCGACTTCCCACGGTGAGATATAGGATCAGTTCTTCTCCTTATCGAGGTCGGGTTAGGATATGTGGTTGCCCCAGGAATGTCTTAAAGTCTTGAAAGGCTTGTTCACAATCTGGGGTCCATTCGAACCGTTTTCCTTTCCTTAGTGTTGCGTAGAAATGGAGAGATCTCAAGGCCGATCCGTCTAGGAACATAGACAGGGCTGCTAGTCTTCCGTTTAGCTGCTGTACCTCTTTGACGCAGGTCGGGCTTTTTATGCTGATTATGGCCTGGCATTTGTATGGGTTTGCTTTAATCCCTTTTTAGGTAAGCATAAACCCTAGGAATTTGCTAGCCTTTACCGCGAAAGTGTACTTTGTGGGATTCAGTCTCGTCCCATGCTTTCTTATGGTGCTGAATACTTCAGCGAGGTCAGGTAACATCATTTCTTCTCTTTGTGTCTTTACCAGCATGTCATCTACGTAGACTTCCATCAGCTTCCCAATGTGGTTAGTGAAAACTTTGTTAATCAACCTCTGGTATGTAGCCCCCGTGTTCTTGAGTCCGAATGGCATGACTATGTAGTAGTAGTTTACTTTCGGGGTCAGGAACGTGGTATTCTCTTGATCGGGTTGATGCATCAGGATTTGGTTGTATTCTGAGTAAGCGTCCATGAAGGAAAGATACTTGTACCTTGACAAGGCGTCGCATAGGGTGTCGATGTTTGGGAGGGTGTATGGGTCCTTTGGGCAGGCTTTGTTGAGGTTGGTGTAGTCGACACACATCCGCCACTTTCCACTTGGCTTTTTTACCAGCACGACATTGGCTAGCCATAGTGGGTATTTGACCTCCCTTATGAATCCCGCCTCTAGTAGGGCCTGTACTTGTTCCTCCACGACTTGTGATCTTTCTGCGCTTCTGTTGTATTGGATGAGATCCAGGATACACCGAATGTTTGTGGCACATTAAGCTGGGATCTATGCCGGACATATCTGTGGCCTTCCACGCGAATAGGTCGGAATTCTCCTTTAGAAACTTTATCAGTAGCTCCTTTAGGTCTCCTTTTAGGTTCGCGCCTATGTTTGTTGTTTTATCTTGAGTATCATTGACTTGGACCTCTTCGGTCTCGCCTTCTGGTTGAGGGCAAAGTTCTTCGCGGGCTCGGGCTCCCCCGAGTTCTATAGTATTGGTCTCTTTTCCTCTATAATCGCTTTTAAAATTCAGACTTTCGTTGTAACAACATCGCACGAGTTTTTGGTCTCCTTTAATGGTGGCTATCCCTTCTGGGGTTGAGAATTTCATGCATAGGTGTGGAGTGGAGACTACTGCGGCGAGATGATTTAGCGTTGTCCGACCTATGAGGCCGTTGTACGCGGAGCTCACGTTGACTATGATGTAGTTGATGCTCAATGTTCTGGTCCGGGTTCCCTTTCCGAAAGTTCTGTATAACGGGATGTACCCGAGAGGCTGGATCGGGGCGTCTCCAAGCTCGAACAGGCTATTGGGATATGCTCTGAGCTCTTTTTCTTGCAGTTCGAGCTTGTCAAAGGCGGATCTGAATAGGATGTCTGCGGAGCTTCCCTGATCAACCAATGTTTGGTAGAGGTTGGCACTAACCAGTATGATAGAAATGACCACGGGGTTAATGCATAATATTGTGTTATTTGTAATGATTTAAATATTTTGTGTTATTAGACAATATTAGTATTGATTATGGTTATGCTTTAATTTTAGAGAAGAGTTGGTTCTTGTTTTATTTTTCTAAGTGAATTTTACCATGTCAAATAATGGTTAAAGTATTGAAAATTTGGATATTTTCACATGCTAGCTTATAAGAAGGTATCAAGGTAATGTAATGTTAACGGCCCAGTTTTCACCCGGTATAATCGTGGCCCGAAAGTGTATAGGTTTCATCGGGTCTAGGGTCGGGTTTGAGTCTACTCAATAGGCCCGGTATATATTTCGGGCCGGGTCTAGGTTACATCAAACCCGGTTTCACCCAACCCATGCACACCCCTAATGCCCAGGAATGATGCCCGAGGCATCTTCTTTGGTGAAGGTGATGGTGGGGAGTTCGGGCGACCTATCCCCTTCTCTAACATGGTATACCTCTTTAAGGCGTCTTTTGCGAGATGATTTGGAAATTCCTCCTCCTGCGAATCCTCCATTTAGCATATGAACGTGCCTTTCTGGGGTGTGAGGGGCAGGTTCAGCCTGTCCGCCCTCTTCATCTCTCCTTCTCTTTTTTGGCTCGTCTGTTCTATTGGCTATGAATCGATCTAGTCTTCCTTCTCGGGCGAGTTTTTCTATGATGTTCTTTAGGTCGTAGCACTCATTAGTGGAGTGCCTGTAGATTCGGTGGTATTCGCAGTACTCGGTCCGACTTCCTCCTCTATTGTGTTTAATCAGGTGAGGGGGCAGGATTTTTTCTGTGTTGCATATCTCTCGGTAGACGTCTACTAAGGATACCCGAAGAGGGGTGTAGTTAAGGTATTTCCTGGGCTTCTCTGTGGATGGGTGTTCCTTTTTCTTTGATTCCCTATCTTTGTCCTGAGACGGGTAGGAGAACCCAGCTTTGGAGGTCTCTCCCAATCGGGAGTTTTCCTCTATGTTGATATATTTCTCGGCCCGTTCTTGTACCTCATTCATGGATGTGGGGTGTTTCTTAGATATGGAGTGGCTGAAGGGTCCTTCTCGCAGACTGTTGATGAGTCCCATGATGGCTGCTTCTGTGGGAAGGTTCTGTATGTCGAGGCATGCTTTGTTAAATCTTTCCATGTAGTTGCGGAGGCTTTCATGATCTCCTTGTTTAATTCATAGCAGGCTTGGAGCGCGTTTGGCTTTGTCCTTCTGGATGGAGAACCTGGCGAGGAACTTCTTGGTGAGGTCATCGAAGCTTGTGATTGATCTTGGTGGTAGGCTGTCGAACCACTTTATTGTCATCTTGGTTAGAGTGGTCAGGAAGGCTTTGCAGCAGGTTGCATCCGATGCATCCGTGAGATACATCCGGCTTCTAAAATTGCTGAGATGATGGCTAGGGTCAGTCGTACCATCATATGAGGTCATGTCAGGAGCTTTAAAGTCTTTTGGTTCTTTAGCTTTCATGATTTCCTTAGTGAATGGATCTTGATCCTTGTGGGGGCTATCCTCGTGGTTGGATCGAGTGGCTTTAGTTTTGAGGTCAGCTTCGAGCTTTAGGAGTTTTTCTTCTAGCTCTCGACGTCGTCTTGTTTCGCTTAGGAGGTCTCGTTTGACCTCTCGTTGTCGTTCGGCCTCTTGTTCGAGCTGTTTGAGGTGATCCTATTGCTCACGGATGGCGTCTAGGATTTCGGCATTTTGGGGTTGCTTATCTCCTTTGTAGTGGTGTGCATCCTTCGGGGAGGTTGGCATGGCATCCGTGTTTTTTAACGGTGTTCCTTCTTCCAATCCGGAAGTGTGGTCGTTAGTAGGAGGGTCGTTTGCCATGATGATGGGATGACTTCTAGGTTCCCCAGCAACGGCGCCAATGTTCCAAGGGTTACCTGAAACAGGGAGATCGATCTCGGATGAGATCTTCTGGACTGATTGAGGTTGCCGTGTTTGACTTGTTGGGATGGGAGGCGCTGTTGGTCCTCATCACCAGAGGGGGGTGGTACCTGCAAGAGACTCCAATGCTTAAGTCAGCACGGGTTTTAGGTAGGTTTTCTGTAGAATTGGAGTATGAATTATACCTGGATGCTCCAATGTATTTATAGTAGTGCTTGATGACCTTCCTTTGAGATAAGTTTGTTATCTTATCTTATCTTTTGTGGGTGAGATCTTTATCTTTTTTGTCAGCCGCCTTCTAGCGGGTGGTGACTCTTTGTTTTGGGCCTCTTTGGGCCTTTCTTGGGTCTTGTCGTGATTTGTCCAAACTCTTTGTGAGAGTTTGCCACAACAGGCCGACCTTTAAAGAGGTCGGTGCTTTGTCTTCGCCTAACCCGGGCCTTACAGTTCGGTCTAGGGTATGAACACTTTCTATGCTAGTGTGTGTGTTCTAAACTACGCAACTTAGAATACACACATTTATTTACTTCATGTCACAAACTTACTCACTCACTCATTTTAGTGTTTCTTACATCATTCCAACAATCTTTGCTTCCTTGTTTTTGCATTCACTCATTTTACTATCCTATCTTATTTTCTATTTTTCATGGATGAGTCACCATAAGCAACAAGGAAAGTGGGAGAAAGAGCACACAATAGCCGATTGATCCACCAGCTAAAGGTGGCAATCCGAAGTCACCACACCCCCTTACTCATCTTTGATGCACCGCAGACGGTGCAAACCCTTAAGTGTGGGGAGGTCGTCACCAATCATCAATCTTGGGTAACATACTCTAATCCCAAATACTTTCACCTTTTATCTTTCTTAGTTGTATATATTTTAGAGCTTTGATTGCATGATTCTTGTTATTGCATTTCTTTCCATATATATAATAAGCTTAGTTAATTTAATGAAATTTTCCAAGAAAAATTTCCATTATATAGGGCATTAACATCCAAATTGATTTGAGTTGGTATTTGTTTTATTGAAACTTGCTTGAAAATTATTGTGGAACATGTTTTTGAGCTAAGAACACATAAGCATGTGAGTTTTGAGCCTCATTGTGTGGTTGCACCATATAACCACTATTTTCATTCTTGTGTGTGTTGTTCTCTTTTTATGATTGCAATCTTTGATTTGTTTGGTTCTTTATGTCCATTATTTGATGTATATACGCATTTATATGATTGAGGCTATCATTTCATATAGCTCACTTACCCAAATAGCCTACCTTTTATCTGCCATTGTTAATTAACTTTGAGCCTGTTTTAATTCCCTTGTGTTCTTAATTTAGCACATCATTAACCCTAAGTGAAAAATAATAAATGTCCCTTATTTGGATATTTGATTAGCTTAGGATAGTAAGAGTGTGTATCATCTAAGTGTGGGAAAGTTTGGAAACTTTGGTTGAGGTAAAAGTGGATTTTTGTACCTTTGTTGAGAATTTTGGAAATTAGGTACGTGCTGATGCATTAAATACTTAAAACATATGTATTGACACTCTTGTATATATTTTAGTTTGAAAAAAACATAGAAAAAGAAAGCAATAAAAGGGGACAAAGTGTCCAAAGTTTGAAAAAAATAAAAGAACAATGCACATGAGTTGTGATTAAAAAGAGAATGCATGAGTGTGTAAGAAAAGTAAGTAATGGGTAGTTAGGTTTGCATTTGAATTGCGTAGGTTGTTATGTAGGTTAGGTGAAAGCTTAAGTTAGTCAAAGATTCAAATTTCAAGCTCCCTTGACCATATGCTGAAAAACCCCATTTTTAGGGTTTATCTTGTGTTAAATTTAGAGGGATTTTTATCACGTTTTCCCACATTTATTTAATGAAATAGCATGGTTTTGTAATTAGCATGGTTTTGTACATTCTCCTTTAATTGTGCTTAAGAGTGAAAACATGCTTTTTAGGACTTAAAATAGCAAAATTCAATTTACCTTGGTTCCATTAGTTGCCTTGATATATTTGTTAAGTGATTTCAGGTTTAGGAGGTAAAGATCGGATTGAGGGAATGAGGAAAAAGCATGTAAAAATGGAGAACTCATGAAGAAATGAAGGAATCGCAAAGCTGTCAATCCTGACCTCTTCGCACTTAATCAATCATACCTTGAGCTACAGAGATCCAAATGAGACAGATTCAGTTCTGTTGGAAAGATAACATCTGGGACTTCAAAATGATATAAAATTTGCCATAGTTTCTGTTCCGAGGGTTACCTGAAACGTGTAGCTCGGTCGTCTTGGAGAGGCCCGAGGTGGGGGTCAGGGACCCGAGCTTGATATGTGGAGTGGTTGGTGGTTGTACCTGCAATGACACTCCGATGCTTAAGTTAGCATGGGTTCAAGCAGATATGTGTAGAATGTGGAATGTATGCCATACCTGGATGCTCCAGTGTATTTATAGTAGTTGGCCGTGATCTTCCCTGGATAAGATATTCTTATCTTATCTTATCTTTTGGGAGTTTTATCTCTATCTTTGTGGAACCGCCTTTCCTAGGCCTTTTCGGCCTTTAGGTTTTGGGCTGCGTTCCTTTTGATGGGCCTTCTTTAGCTTTATTGTCCGAGGTCCGACCTCAGGCGTGGGCCTTGGGACGAGGTCGGACTTTTCATGGATTTTGCCGAGTTGGAGGAGCCCGGTCAGGGTACGAACAGTGCCCCTGCCCGAGTTCGTCCTTTTTGGGAGGTCGAGCTCGGGCATAGTAGTTTTTTCAAAATTCAAAAATGGCCGTTCCTGCATTTATTGCATTTTACCGTTTCTCCTCGATTTCCGTTCGGGCTCTGTGAAGGCATTATTTATTTGCTCCCTTCCTTCGTTTATTCCGTTCCTTCCTGCTTTTCTAAGTTTTCGCCATCTCTTTTTCGAGCACCGCTTCTTCTTTCTCTTTGTTCTTCTTCCCCGAATCTTTCCGTGCGTTTTTCCGGGGTTTCCTCTGCGCCCCCGTTTCGTTCTCCTTGCGTTTGGAGCTCGTCGTCTTCTTTCTTTCTTCCAGGTTTGTTCTCATCTCTTTTCTTTTGTGCACGTATGCTTCTGTTCTTTTGTGTGGCTCTTTGTCTGTTTCTTTTTTCTTTATGCCTGGGTTGCCCAAAAAAGAGGCGCCGCCATTGTTGTTTGCATATGGGGGGGGCTCTTTTTTGTTTCTCTGACGTTTTTGTTTCGGGTTTTGCTGAATGGGTTTTTTGCTGTCTTCTTTATGTGATTTTTGCTTGCTGTTGTATTTCTTCTTTGTAGGTAAGAGTTTTATGTCTCGAAAGGTTCTTCAAGCGATGTCGACCAAGATTCCAAGTGGTCTTGGTTAGGTAGACCCTCTTCCTTTAAGAGTCCCTTCTGTGGTAGATTCTGAATATTTAGCTAGGTTCCGTAGGCACTGTAGTATATGCGAAAATAGAGAGTCTGAGAGAGATTATGAACTAGTAGCCCCGGATTCCGAGGAGAGAGTGTGCTTCCCGCCCTTAGATAGTTCCGAGAAGCTCTTCTTTTATGCTTATGATTGCTTTTTCTCTAAGCTGAGTGTCCGACTTCCTTTTACCGACCTGGAGTCCGAGGTGTTATGGTCTTGTAACCTTGCCCCTACGCAGCTTCATCCAAATTCTTGGGCGTTTTTAAAGCTGTTTCAACTTTTGTGTCAGTTTTTGGGCGTTGCTCCCTCTATTTCTCTTTTTTCCTATTTGTTTGTGTTGACGAAGCCAGGGTCGGGTGGAGGGAAGGCATCTTGGGTCTCTTTTAGGGCTAACCAGGGAAGAAAGTTTTGTACCCTGTATGATGAGTCTTTTCACGATTTTAAGAACTTTTATTTCAAGGTCCGGGCTACTGGGGACGTCCGACCTTTCTTTTTAGATGAGAGTGGGGAGCCGTCTTTTCCTCTTTGTTGGCAGGAGAATATAGTGTCTGCTAAGTATACTTTTGAGAGTCTAGATGAGGTGGAGCAGGCTTTTGTGGGTGTGGTGAGCAGTTTATGGGGTCGGGCACCTCACTTGGACACGAAGAAAATGTTAGGAGATCCAAGCCTTCTCCGTTCCGAGTTAGGTAGTTCCCGACCTCTCCGAGATTCATCTTTTTTAGTATTTTGGTTTTCCTT
>NC_029777.3:75629005-75630963 GCF_000817695.3 Arachis duranensis
GACTAGCTCCCGACTTGAGAAGGCTCAGTCCGAGCTTGATAAGATTAGTCAACTGAAGGCTGCCAGGATTACTGAGCTGGAGGCCTCTTTGGAGAAAGAGAAGACTAAAGCTACCGCGGCTGTGGCGGCAGCGAAGACATCTGAGGAGATGGCGAAGGCGGCGACGGAGAATTATACTCGGATATATGCCGAGCTTGTGGAGACAAAGGAGAAGTTGCAATCTGTTCAGGATGATTTTTACGAGCTAGAAGGTCATGTGGCCAAGGGTATGGATGCTATGTTTGAGAATTTGAAGGCTCAGGTCCGAGTTCTTGCTCCTGACCTGGATCTGAGCTTATTTAGTACGGATAACATTGTTGTGGAGGGAAAGATTGTTCCTGCTCCCAACGAAGATGAGGTTCCGGTGTCCGACCCCAAAGTTCTGGTGGAGAACCCGACTTCACCTTTGGCCGGGGATGGATCTGGTGTGGAGGTTTCAAGTCGGGATGACGGTGCTGTTGATGCAGTTCCGATTTCTATGTTTCCTCCGCAGCCTTCTGTTGATGTGGAGTCCGGAAAGGACCTTGATCCTCTGTAATCTTTTATTTTTGGTTTTTTGCCCGACCTGTGGGCTTCTTTGCTTTTGGGTGGTTTCTGTGAACGCTTTGGACACCTTTTTGCTTTCAGCTACTTGTAGTAACTTTTTAGCTTTATTATGTGGTGTTTTATTCGCGTTTTGATTTTTTGTCCTGCTTTTATGCTTTTTTAGTTGTTTTTGGATAACAACTTTTTTAGCTAGCGCTTTGAAACTTTTTGTTTTGGCCCCTCCTTTGATTTCGTTTTTTTGCTTGTACTTTTTAGTTGTATAGCAACTTTTTAGTAAGCGTTTTCGAAATCTTTCGCCGTTTTAAGGCTTCTTTTTGGATCCGGGCTTTTTCTCGGACCTCGGGCGTTTGAGCACCTCCCTCTGTTGGGTCCGACTTTGTTGTTGGTCGGCCTTTTAAGCTATTTTTGTAATCTCTTTTTATTTGGCTTTTTGAGCCATTTCAGAGTTACTTTATAACTTTCCCTTTGTTGGGTCCGACTTTGTTGTTGGTCGGCCTTTTAAGTTATTTTTGTAATCTCTTTTTATTTGGCCCTTTGAGCCTTTTCAGAGTTACTTTATAACTTCTCACATTAATTTGAACCTCGTCGCTTTATCTTTGCCGACCTTGTGTGGTCTCTTGGCAAATGATTTTTTGCGTTTTACTGAGCATAAAATAGAGAAATTTGATTAGTATTAAAAAAGAAAGAATATTTACAGAGTGTTTACCCTTGACTAGGTCGGGTGTCTTACTTAACCGGGTGTCTCATTAAAAAACCCTTGTAGGGAAAAAGAGTACACCTCGGGTTAAGTTTTTCTAGCTGTAGTAGCGTCTTAGATTACAGGCGTGCCAGGCCCTGGGCAGCTCATTGCCTTCTAGGTCGGATACTTTGTAATAGCCTGTCCCTAAGACTTCTGTTACCTTGTAGGGCCCTTTCCAATTTGCGGCTAGCTTTCCTTCTCCGGACTTTTGTGTTCCGATGTCATTTCGGATTAGAATCAGGTCGTGAATGGAGAAGCTTCGCTTTATTACTTTCTGATTGTATCTGAGGGCCGTTCGCCGTTTTAAAGCTTCTTCTCTGATTCGGGCTTTTTCTCGGACCTCGGGGAGGAGGTCGAGTTCTTCCTTTTGTGCCTGCGGGTTGCCTTCTTCGTTGTAGAAGATGACTCTGGGTGACCTTTCATCTATTTCGAAAGGAATCATTGCCTCCATCCCGTAAGCTAATCAGAACGGTGATTCTCCCGTTGTGGAGTGTGGGGTTGTCCGATATGCCCATAGTACCTGGGGGAGTTCTTCGGCCCATGCCCCTTTGGCCTCTTGGAGTCTTCGTTTTAACCCGGCCAAGATGACTTTATTCGCAGCCTCTGCTTGTCCATTGGCTTGTGGGTGCTCGAC
>NC_029777.3:75633494-75636044 GCF_000817695.3 Arachis duranensis
TGAACAGGATATCTGCTGAGCTTCCCTGGTCAATCAGGGTTCGATGTAAGTTGGCGTTTGCTAGGATAATGGTGATTACCAATGGATCGTCGTGCCCGGGTATTATCCCTTGAGCATCTTCTCGGGTAAACGAGATAGTAGGTAGTTCGGGCAGGGGACTGTCTTCTCGGACGTGGTAGACTTCTTTGAGGTGTCTTTTTCGCGAGGATCTGGATGTTCCTCTGCCTGCAAAACCTCCATTTATCATGTGAACGTGCCTTTCAGGGGTTCGCGGGATTTGTTCGGCCCTATCTTCGTTATCTCCCCGCCTTCTCTTCCTGGCCTCTTCTCCTTTCTCTGCTATGTATCTGTCGAGTTTTCCTTCTCTGGCTAGCTTTTCTATAACATTTTTTAGGTCGTAGCAGTCGTTAGTAGAATGACCGTAGAGCTTGTGATATTCACAGTATTCGGACCGATCTCTCCCCGCTCTCTTGTGTTTTAGCGGTCGGGGCGGGGGGATCTTCTCGGTGTGGTATACTTCTCTGTAGACGTCTACCAGGGAGACTCGGAGGGGGGTGTAGTTGTGGTACTTCTGTGGCTTGTCCGAGCTGGGTTCTTCTTTCTTCTTCTGTTCCCGATCTCGATCTCGGAGTGGGTAGGTTGACTCCTTCCTAGAAGAGTCTCTTAGCTGGGAGGTTTCCTCCATGTTGATATATTTTTCTGCCCGCTCCTGCACCTCGTATAGGGAGGTCGGGTATCGTTTGGATAGGGATTGGCTAAACGGTCCCTCTTTTAGGCCGTTTGCTAGTCCCATGATGGCTGCTTCAGTGGGCAAGTGTTGTATGTCCAGGCAGGCTTTGTGGAATCGCTCCATGTATTCTCGGAGAGTTTCTTGGTTACCTTGTTTGATCCCGAGTAGACTGGGGGCATGTTTTGTCTTGTCCTTTTGAATGGAGAACCTTGTTAGGAATTTTTTGGTGAGGTCTTCGAAGCTGGTGATTGATCTTGGTGGCAGGTTGTCGAACCACTTCATGGCCGACTTGGTGAGAGTGGTGGGGAAGGCTTTACATCGAATTGCGTCGGAGGCGTCGACTTGGTACATTCTGCTTCTGAAGTTGCTGAGGTGGTGACTTGGATCGGTGGTGCCGTCGTAGAGATCCATATCGGGTGGCTTGAAATTTCGTGGTACCTTCTCCTTCATGATCTCTTGCGTGAAGGGATCATGGTTACATTCGGGGGTGGTGCCGCGTTCTGTCCGGTCTTTCAGATTGGCCTCTATTTTCCGTAGTTTTTCTTCTAATTCTCTGCGCTTTCGAGCCTCCCTTCTTAGATCTTGTTCAGTTTCTTTCTGCTTCTTTATGTCCTCTTCGAGTTGTTTCAGTCGGTTTTGTTGTGCCCGGACTGCTTCTAAAATTTTCGAGCTCTTTTCCTTTTCGGAATTTTGTGGATCTTTGTTTGGGAGTGATGTCTTTGGGCGATTCTGTTTGTTTCCTCCTGGAGTGCGTGGTGATAGAGGGCTGTCCGGTCGTTCTCCGGTGTCAACTTCGTCCTCTTGTTCTGATGCAGCGTGGTCATTGTTGAGAGGGTCGTCCGCCATGGTAAAGGGATGATTTCCAGGTCCCCGGCAACGGCGCCAATGTTCCGAGGGTTACCTGAAACGTGTAGCTCGGTCGTCTTGGAGAGGCCCGAGGTTGTCTTTGGCCTGGTAGCTTCCATTTACTTGTGATGTGACGACTTGGGAGTCGCTGAAGATCGTGATTCTCTGGGCTCCGACTTCTTCGGCTAGCTTTAGGCCTGCTAGTAGGGCCTCGTATTCGGCTTGGTTATTTGAAGCCTGGAACTCGAATTTTAGGGATAGTTCTATCCGTGTTCCTTGGTCGCTTTCGAGTATAACCCCGGCTCCGCTTCCTGTTTTGTTTGAGGACCCGTCGACATACAGGTTCCATGAGAGTGGGGTTCCAGGGGTCTCAGTGTATTCTGCGACGAAGTCGGCTAGATACTGAGATTTTATGGCAGTCCGGGTTTCGTAGTGGAGGTCGAACTCGGACAGCTCCACCGCCCATTGCAGTATTCGTCCTGCCAGGTCTGTTTTCTGGAGGATGTGTCTCATGGGTTGGTTTGTCCGGACCTTGATGGTGTGGGCGTGAAAGTAGGGACGGAGCCTCCGAGCTGTGAACACTAGGGCGTAGGCGAATTTTTCTATCTTCTGATATTTTAATTCGGCCCCTTGTAGTGCCTTGCTTACAAAGTATATGGGGTGTTGTCCTTGGTCATTTTCTCGTATTAATGCCGAAGCGACTGCTCGATGTCCAACCGAGAGGTATAGTGCGAGCTCTTCCCCTTTTAGTGGTCGGGTTAGGATTGGTGGCTGCCCGAGGAATTCCTTGAACTCTTGAAAGGCTTTTTCGCACTCCGGGGTCCACGAGAAGGGTTTCCCTTTCTTTAGGAGTGAGTAGAGAGGTAGTGATTTTATCGCTGATCCTGCCAAGAATCTTGATAGGGCAGCTAACCTTCCATTCAGTTGTTGTACTTCTTTGACACACGTCGGGCTCTTCATATTGAGTATCGCCT
>NC_029777.3:75637630-75645707 GCF_000817695.3 Arachis duranensis
GGTGAAACCCTACATACAGCTTGCCATGGAAGGAGCCTTGCGTGCATGAAGAAGAAGACAGTAGGAAAGCAGAGATTCAGAAGATAGAGCATCTCTAAAACCTCAACCTGTTCTCCATTACTGCAAAACAAGTATTTATTTCATGTTCTTTTACTTTTAACAATTAAACCTGAGAATTATTGATATCCTGACTAAGAGTTACAAGATAACCATAGCTTGCTTCAAGCCAACAATCTCCATGGGATCGACCCTTACTCACGTAAGGTATTACTTGGACGACCCAGTGCACTTGCTGGTTAGTTGTGCGGAATTGCAAAAGTGTGATTGCAATTTCGTGCACCGACATTCATGTTTCAATTTGCCTTAACCATATAAATTTGTCACAAAAAAAAAGAGAAAATGAATGAAATAAAAGAAAAAAAATTTATAGTAATAAAATGGGACAAAAGTTATCCCAAAGAAAAAGAAAGAAAAAAATGAAATGAATGAAAAATGATGAATAAGAAATGCATATGTATTTTGAATTGAAACTAAGGCATGAATGTGTGTGAAAAGAAGTAATGGGTGGCTATAATGCATTTTTATAGGTTGATTGATATAGGTTGAGTTGGATATTTAAGCTAATAAAAGATTCAATCCCTTAGTCCACTTAGCCATATACTCATCCTACCCTAACCCCAACCCCATTACAACCTCATAAAGACCTCATGATACTTGCATTCATACATCACATATTTGTTTATTGCTAGATGAAAAGCAAATCCTTGAAAGCATGATTAGAGGAGACTTGAGTGAATTGACTATAAACACCGAGCGTTGAGAGTGTATACACACTTAGTGAGGGTTCAACTACTCATTTCTATGTCTCAATATCTCTTATCATGCATTCTTGCAAGTTGCTTCTTTTTGATGGATGAATCAATTCTTTAGATTTTGATTGCATTGAATTGCTTAGCCCTACATGTTTATATACTTGCTTGGGAATTTGATTGTTTGTTTTCACCAATTCAATAGGATACTATAGTATATATAGGTGTTCCGAGGGTTACCTGAAACGTGTAGCTCGGTCGTCTTGGAGAGGCCCGAGGTGGGGGTCAGGGACCCGAGCTTGATATGTGGAGTGGTTGGTGGTTGTACCTGCAATGACACTCCGATGCTTAAGTTAGCATGGGTTCAAGCAGATATGTGTAGAATGTGGAATGTCTGTCATACCTGGGTGCTCCAGTGTATTTATAGTAGTTGGCCGTGATCTTCCCTGGATAAGATATTCTTATCTTATCTTATCTTTTGGGAGTTTTATCTCTATCTTTGTGGAACCGCCTTTCCTAGGCCTTTTCGGCCTTTAGGTTTTGGGCTGCGTTCCTTTTGATGGGCCTTCTTTAGCTTTATTGTCCGAGGTCCGACCTCAGGCGTGGGCCTTGGGACGAGGTCGGACTTTTCATGGATTTTGCCGAGTTGGAGGAGCCCGGTCAGGGTACGAACAGTTTCCTTGCATTTAGATGATGCGCACACGTGGCCTATGCATGCACGTCGCAGGATCAGCGTGACTCACTAAAGGTAACTCGTGGCCAGCGATTTCTGAAGCATTTTGGGCCCAATCAAACCCATTTCTGATACTATTGAACCCAAGGATTCAGAGGGGATGAATCAAGGAGTGTTAGTTTGAGTTTTCACCATGTTTTAGGTTAAGTTTCTAGAGAGACAAGCTCTCTCTTCTCTCTAGAATTAGGTTAGGGTTCTTAGGATTAATTTTTCTTAGATCTAGCTTTTAAATCTTGCTTTGATTTAGTATCTTTTACCATTTCTTGTTCCTACATCTTTTCTCTCTTAGCTTTATTTGTTATTTCCTTTATTTTGTTTTTCTCATGTTCATGCACTCTTGTTCCCTTTGATTTCAATTAATGCACTTTATGTTTGATGTTCTTATTGTTTAATTGCTTTATTATTGTTATTTCCTTCCATTTGGTAGTGTTAGATTTTATATTTTTTGTCATTTTATTATGCTTTTCTTTTATGCCTTCCAAGTATTTGATAAAATCTTTGGTTGGATCTTAGAGTAGATTTTTCTCCTCTTGGCTTGGGTTGAGTAATTATAGACTCTTGAGTTATCAAACTCTCTTGTTGATTGATAATTAGAAGTTGCTAATTGACTTGAATGCCACTAAAGCTAGTCTTTCTTATAATTTTGACTAAGACATGTGGACAAGAGCCAATTTCATCCACTTGACTTTCCTTCATAGTTAGAGGTTAACTAAGTGGGAGCAATGGACAATTCTTGTCACAATTGATGATGATAATGAGGATAGGAATTCTAGTTCTCATTCTTTGCCAAGAGCTTTTTATCATTTGAGTTTCATTTACCCTCTTGTCATTTATTTTTCTTGTCACTTATTCAAAACCCCAAAACATACAACCCACAACCAATAATTGAGCACACTTCCCTGCAATTCCTTGAAAGACGACCCGAGGTTTAAATACTTCAGTTTATTTTTATTGGGTTTTGTACTTGTGACAAACAAATTTTTGATTAAGGAATTGTTTGTTGGTTTAGAACTATACTTACAACGAGAATTCAATTGTGAAATTCTTTACCGATAGACAATTTTCGTTCATCATATGCATCCTTACCTTTACCCTAGCCCCATTACAACCATGAAAAGTCCTTATGATACCTGTATGCATACATTAAATAATTGTTGATTGTTATATGAAAAAGAAATCTTAGAAAGCATGATTAGAATATAATTGAGTGAATCAACCCTAAACACTTGATCAATTAGAGTGTATACACATCCGGTGAGGGGGTTCGATTGCTCAAATTCTATGTTTTCACCTATTGTTATTGCTTATCTTGCAAGTTGTAAATTTTTGTTAATAACTCTAATCAATTACGGATTTAACTTGACTTGGTTAAGATTACTTTAGCCCTTATGTTATATATGTCTTCTTGGAATTTGATTTATTTTAACTAAGTAGTTGCATTCATTTAGATAAATTGCATATAGGTAGTTTTCTTGCATTGAATAAATATAATACTCCTTATTTCTTTCTTGAGTATAGCATGAGGACATGCTATTATTTAAGTGTGGGGATGTGACAAATCCACATTTCATGGTATTTATTTGCTCTAATTGGGTGGATTTTATGAACTTTTCCTACATTTATTCAATGAAATAGCTTGGTTTTGTAAACTTTTCATGAATTGTGCTCAAAAGTGAAAACATGCTTTTTAGGCCCTTAATTAATAAATTTTATTTACTAATTCCATTTGATGTCTTGATGTGTTTGTTGAGTGATTTCAAGCTTGTAAGGCAAAGATTGGATTGAAGGAATGAAGAAAAAAAGCATGTGAAAGTGGAGAAATCATGAAAAAATGAAGTTTGGGGCATTTCAGCAGTGTGCGCACGCACAAGTATGCGTGCGTATGCACAAGTGAGGGTCAGCAAGTGTGCGCACACAGAACCTTATGTGTGCACGCACAGGTGGAAAATTCAGAAAGTGTGCGTACGCACACATCTGTGCATACGCACAGGACCCAGAACGTGACCTCATTAATGCAATTCGCTGGCTGGGAATTTTGGGCCCCCAAAACCCAATCCAATTCAATTATGAAGCTATTTCAACCCTAATCCAAGAAGAGGCAAGGGGGAGCATTTGGTTTTATGTTTTGTTATGTTGTAGGTCTTTCTAGAGAGAGTAGCTCCCCCTTCTCTCTAGAATTTAGGTTTTCTTAATTAATTTCTCTTTAATTTCAGTTGCTAATTCTTGTTTTAATGTAGTTTCCTTTATGTTTTCATGCTCTTTTGTCTTGATCTTCTTCATTTCTCTTGTTATTTCCTTTATTTTGTCACTTTTATGTTCTGAACACTCTTGTTGAATTTAATTTCATTTAATGCAAATTTATGTTTCCATGTTATTATTTCTTTCTTTAGTTGTTATTATTAATTTCTTGCATTTGGTAATTTTAGATTTTATTATTATTGCATTTTAATATGCTTTTATTTTCATGTACACCAAGTGTTTGATAAAAATGCTTGGCTTAATTTTAGCTTAGTTTTCTTTAATCTTGGCTTGGAATTGAGACTTTGGTGATCATTGAGTAATTGATGTCCATTATTGCTTGATATATTAGAGTAGTTAGTTGATTTGGTTTCCTCTAACACTAAGTCTCCCATTAATAGAGTTGACTAGGACTTGAGGATTGAAATCAACTATGCCTATTTGACTTATCCTTGATGTAGGGTTAACTAAGTAGGATTAACTATTCATAATCATCATGTGTTTGTGGTCAATGGCTTGGATAGATAACCTTAGCTTTCAATCCTTGCCAGGAGGTTTTCTTGCATTTGAATTTCCATTCCTTTTGGTTAATTACCTTGCATTTAATTGCTTTGATATTAATTTCTTGCATGTTCGTTTAATTTCTTGCTATTTACATTTCTTGTTTCTTATCACCAAACCCCATTTTCCTCCCAGAGCCAAGGATTGATCACATTAATTGCAACTCCTAGGAAAGACGACCCGAAATTTAAAACCTCTGGTTATTTGGTTTGAATTGTGACATCTTTTGATTTAAAATTTGATTGTTGGCGAATTGTCGGGTTGGGACTATACTTGCAACACCAATCTTATTTTGAGAAAATTCATAACCCACTCTAGGCCATCATCACCCATGTCTTAGTTGTTCTTCCATTAATCTTTTCTGATCTTCTCTCATTTCATGGAGGATGGTGGCATGCTCCTTGTGCTCCAGTCTCAGCTGATCCACGGTTGAACTCAGCTCCTCCTATTGAGGTATTTAGTTGATCCCAACAGTCTTGGGGAGGAAAATTCATCCCTTGAGGTATCTCAGATATTTCTGGTAGAGGCGGCTGCATAGGTTCTTACTGTGGTTCATGTGCAGGCTCTCTCACATGCTCCATCTTCCTCTTTGTCATGGGCTTGTCCAACTCTATGAGGGTATCTCCAGCTATGCCAATTCCAACTGAATTGCATAGGCGATATATGAGGTGTAGGATTGCTAACCTCGCTTGGGTGGAGGTCTTTTTAGCTACCTTGTACAATTCTTGAGGTATCACCTCATGTACTTCCACCTCATTCCCAAGCATAAAACAATGAATCATTATCGCTCAATCAATGGTAACCTCAGATTGGTTACTTGTGGGGATGATGGAGCATTGGATAAACTCCAACCGTCTTCGGGACATAGGCTTTAGGTCAAGCCTACCCAATTGCTAGGGCTTGCCTTGTGCATCCCTCCTCCACTATGCTCCTTCCACAAGATGTCCGCAAGGAGTTGATCCAATCTTTGGTCAGAGTTGACCCTTCTTGTGTAAGAGTGTGGATCACCTAGCATTTGTGGCAATTGTAGCGCCACTCTCACACTTTTTGGGCTAAAATCCAAGAGTTATTCTCTCACCATGGTGTGCCAGTTTTTAGGTTTTGGGTTCACGCTCGTGTCATGATCTTTTGTGACCCAAGCATTGGTGAAAAATTCTTGCACCATTTGTGTTCTGATCTCTGAAACAGGATTGGTTAGAATTTTCCAATCCCTTCTCTATATTTCTTGTTGGATCTCCAGATACTCCCCTTTTTTGAGTATGAAGGGGACCTCGGGAATCACCTTTTTGTGCCTTACCACATCATAGAAGTGATCATGGTGTACCTTGGTGAGGAATCTCCATGATTTCCAAGGTTTGGAAGTGGAAGCGCGGGCCTTTCCCTTCCTTTTTCTTGAGGCTTCACCGGCCTTTGGTGCCATACTTAGGAATGGATGGCAAAATGTAGAGCTTTTCTAATACCAAACTTAAGATGTTTGCTCATTCTCAAACAAATATGAACAAAAAAAAAGCAACAGTTTAAGTTTGGTGTTGTGATGAGCGGATATTTTATACGCTTTTTGGGGGTAATTTCATGTAGATTTTAGTATGTTTTAATCAGTTTTTAATAAAATATTATTAGTTTTTAGGAAAAAATCATATTTCTGGATTTTACTATGAGTTTGTGTGTTTTTCTGTGATTTCAGGTATTTTCTGGCTGAAATTGAGGGAGTTGAGCAAAAATCTGAGTTAGGCTGAAAAAGGACTGCTGATGCTGTTGGATCCTGACCTCCCTGCACTCGGAATGGAGTTTTTGGAGCTACAGGAGTCCATTTGACACGCTCTTAACGGCGTTGGAAAGTAGACATCCAGGGCTTTCTGGAAACATTTAATAGTCCATACTTTGTGCGAAGATAGATGACGTAACTTGGCGTTGAACGCCAAGTACATGCTGCTGTCTAGAGTTAAACGCCAGAAACACGTCATGATCCAGAGTTGAACGCCCAAAACACGTTATAACTTGGAGTTCAACTCCAAGAAAAGCCTCAGCTCATGGATAGCTTTAGTCTCAGTCCCAACACACACCAAGTGGGCCCCAGAAGTGGATTTCTGCACCAATTATCTTAGTTTACTCATATTCTGTAAACCTAGGTTACTAGTTTACTATTTAAACAACTTTTAGAGACTTATCTTGTACCTCATGACATTTTCAGATCTGAATTACATACTATTTGATAGCATGAGTCTCTAAACTCCATTGTTGGGGGTGAGGAGCTCTGCAGCGTCTCGATGAATTAATGCAATTGTTTCTATTTCTCCATTCAAACGTGTGTGTTCCTATCTAAGATGTTCATTCGCGCTTAATTATGAAGAAGGTGATGATCCGTGACACTCATCTCCTTCCTCAATCTATGAACGTGTGTCTGACAACCACCTCCATTCTATATCAGATTGAATGAGCGTCTCTTAGATTCCTTAATCAGAATCTTCGTGGTATAAGCTAGATTGATGGCGGCATTCATGAGAATCCGGAAAGTCTAAACCTTGTCCGTGGTACTCCGAGTAGGATTCCGGGATTGAATGACTGTTACGAGCTTCAAACTCCTTAAGGCTGGGCATTAGTGACAGACACAAAAGAATCATTGGATTCTATTCCGACCTGATTGAGGACCAACAGATGATTAGCCGTGCTGTGACAGAGCATTTGGACCATTTTCACTGAGAGGATGGAAAGTAGCCATTGACAACGGTGACACCCTACATACAGCTTGCCATGGAGGGAACTTGCACTTTTCCATGGATGGAATATTACATTACAGGAATAAATCAGACAAAGCATCTCCAAGACTCCAACATATTCTCCATTACTGCACAACAAGTGACTATTTCACACTCTTTTATTTTTCTAATAATTCCAACTGATAATTTTAATTAATATCCTGACTAAGAATAATAAAATAAACATAGCTTGCTTCAAACCAATAATCTCCGTGGGATCGACCCTTACTCAGGTAAGGTATTACTTGGACGACCCAGTGCACTTGCTGGTTAGTTGTACGGATTACAAATTCGTGCACCAAGTTTTTGGCGCCGTTGCCGGGGATTGTTCGAGTTTGAACAACTAAAGGTTTATTTTATTTCTTAGATTAGGAATAATTTATTTGTATTGTTATAGAGTCATTAAATCCTGATAGGATAGTTTCTTTTCAAAAATTTCTTTTCAAAAACATTATCTTTCTTAATTAATTGTTAATTTCTTTCGTGAGTTTAGTGTCTTGTTCTAAGTTTGGTGCTAATTGCATATTTTATATTTTTCTTTAAGTTTTCGAACTTGTGTTCTTTGTTCTTCATTGATCTTCAAGTTGTTCTTGTTTATTTTGCTTGTTTGATCTTGAGTTTTTCTTGTTTTGTGTCTTTTCTTGTTCTTCTTGTGCTTTTTCAAAACATTAACTTTCAAAAATTATACTTTTATCCATAAATATAATACATTTTTAAAATCAACACTGAAGTTACTGCCCAATTGGCTGGAGCATTAGTAGTTGTTCTTGATAATTGGGTATCTTCTTTAAAATCTTTTTCAAAAATAATTTTTCTTGATTGAATCTTGTGCCAAACTCTAAGTTTGGTGTTTTCTTGTTAAGTTTTCTTTAATTTACGAAAATTTGTCTTGATTTTCTAAAAATTTTAAGTTTGGTGTTCTTTCTTTTGTTCTTGGTGTTCTTGTGAATCTTCAAGGTGTTCTTGAGTCTTTCTTGTGT
>NC_029777.3:75645733-75646464 GCF_000817695.3 Arachis duranensis
TTAAGTCTTGTATCTTTTGTGTGTTTTTCTCTTTCATCATAAAATTCAAAATTCAAAAATATATCTTTCCTAACTAATTTTAAACTACATTTTCGAAAATTTTATATAAAAATTCAGATTTCAATTTCAAAATATTTTCAATTTATTTTATTTATTTCGTTTTTATTTTATTTTATAAAACAAATTTTTATAAAATAAATAATATCAACATACATATCATCTCCTTTATTCCGTCATGGAACTAAGTGGAAATGAACAGTCCAGGAGGACTCTGGGGTCATATGCTAACTCCACTATTGCTTCATATGGGAGTAGTATCTGTATACCCTCCATTGGAGTTAGTAGCTTTCAGTTGAACCCTCAGCTCATTATTATAGTGCAGCAAAACTGCCAGTATTCCGGTCTTCCACAGGAAGAACCTTCAGAGTTTCTGGCACAATTTTTACAAATTGCTGACACAGTACATGATAAGGAAGTAGATCAGGATGTCTACAGATTATTACTGTTTCCATTTGCTGTAAAAGATCAAGCTAAGAGGTGGTTGAATAACCAACCTAAGAACAGCATAAAAACATGGAAACAGCTGTCAGAAAAATTCCTGAATCACTATTTCCCTCCAAAACGGATGACACAGCTAAGGCTAAGCATTTAAGGCTTCAAACAAGGAGATAATGAATCCCTTTATGATGCCTGGGAGAGATACAGAGAGATGCTAAGAAAATGCCCCTCTA
>NC_029777.3:75646625-75647591 GCF_000817695.3 Arachis duranensis
AAGCTCAAGAGCTTATTGATACAGTTGCCAGAAATCAGCATCTGTACCTAAGCAGTGAATCTTCCATGAAAGAAGAAGCTAAAACAGTAACTGCTGAACTCAGTCCTGTAGATCAGGCTAATGAATTCAATCAGCAATTAGACTTTCTAACTCAGCAGCTAGCCGAATTCAAGGAAATACTACAGGAAACAAGAATGGCTTACAGGAATATGGAAGTACAGTTAAGGCAAACAGAAAAGCAACTGTCAAAACAAATAGCAGAAGAATGCCAAGCAGTTCAATTAAGAAGTGGGAAAACATTAAATACCACACTTCAAAGCAGCAGGAAGCCAAAAAATGAACAAATGGCTACTCAAAATCCCTCTGAGGACAATCAGAGCCCAGAGAGGAACAATACTGGCGCTGAACACCCAGACCATGCTCATTCCTGGCGTTCAACGCCAGAAACAAGCATGAATCCGGCGTTGAACGCCCAAAGGGAGCATAGTTCTGGCGTTCAGACGCCAGTAACAAATAAGGAGTTGGCGTCTAACGCCACTCCAGCTTCCACCCCTGGCATTCAAACGCCAGTGGGGGGTCAATCACATACAAGTGCTGATAACAACCTTTCTAAAAAGGCTTCCCAACCCACTTCTGTAGGTAATAAACCTGCAGTAACTAAGGTTGAGGAATATAAAGCCAAAATGCCTTATCCTCAAAAACTCCGCCAAGCAGAACAGGATAAGCAATTTGCTCGCTTCACAGACTATCTCAGGACTCTTGAAATAAAGATTCCGTTTGCAGAAGCACTTGAGCAAATACCCTCTTATGCTAAGTTCATGAAAGAGATCTTAAGTCATAAGAAGGATTGGAGGGAAACTGAAAAAGTCTACCTCACTGAAGAATGCAGTGCAGTTATTCTGAAAAGCTTACCTGAGAAGCTTAAGGATCCCGGGAGCTTTATGATACCATGCACATTAGAGGGTG
>NC_029777.3:75647760-75649359 GCF_000817695.3 Arachis duranensis
ATGATTGTCAAGGTTGGGCCATTTGCCTTTCCTACTGACTTTGTGGTGCTGGAAATGGAGGAGCACAAGAGTGCAACTCTTATTCTAGGAAGACCTTTCCTAGCAACTGGCCGAACCCTCATTGACGTTCAAAAAGGGGAAGTAACCTTGAGAGTCAACGAGGAGGAGTTCAAGTTGAATGTTGTCAAAGCTATGCAACATCCAGACACCCCAAATGACTGCATGAGTGTTGATATCATTGACTCTCTGGTAAGAGAGGTCAATATGGCTGAGAGTCTCGAATCAGAGCTAGAAGACATCTTTAAAGATGTTCAGCCTGATCTGGAGGAATCAGAGAAAATAATAGAACCTCTGAAAATTCCTTAGGAAGAGGAGAAACCTCCAAAACCCGAGCTCAAACCATTACCACCATCTCTAAAATATGCATTCCTGGGAGAAGGTGATACCTTTCCTGTAATCATAAGCTCTACATTAGAGCCACAGGAAGAGGAAGCACTAATTCAAGTGCTAAGGACACACAAGACAGCTCTTGGGTGGTCCATCAGTGATCTCAAGGGCATTAGCCCAGCCAGATGCATGCACAAGATCCTATTGGAGGATGATGCTAAGCCAGTGGTTCAACCACAAAGGTGGCTAAATCTAGCCATGAAGGAGGTAGTGCAGAAAGAGGTCTCTAAGTTACTAGAGGCTGGGATTATTTATCCTATTTCTGATAGCCCCTGGGTGAGCCCTGTCCACGTTGTCCCTAAGAAAGGTGGCATGACAGTGGTTCACAATGAAAAAAATGAACTGGTTCCTACAAGAACAGTTACAGGGTGGCATATGTGTATTGATTATAGAAGGCTCAATACAGCCACCAGAAAGGACCATTTTCCTTTACCATTCATAGATCAGATGCTAGAAAGACTGGCAGGTCATGAATATTACTACTTCCTGGATGGATATTCAGGCTATAATCAAATTGCAGTAGATCCAAAAGATCAAGAAAAAAGGGCATTCACATGTCCATCTGAGGTATTTGCATACAGAAGGATGCCATTTGGTCTGTGCAATGCACCTGCAACCTTTCAGAGGTGCATGCTCTCAATTTTCTCTGATATGGTGGAAAAATTTCTGGAAGTCTTCATGGATGACTTTTTAGTATTTGGAGACTCATTCAACTCCTGTCTTGACCATCTAGCACTTGTTCTAAAGAGATGCCAAGAGACTAACCTAGTTTTAAACTGGGAAAAATGTCACTTTCTGGTGACTGAAGGAATTGTCCTTGGGCACAAAATCTCGAACAAGGGAATAGAGGTGGATCAAGCTAAGGTAGAGGTAATTGAAAAATTACCACCACCTGCCAATGTTAAGGCAATCAGAAGCTTTTCTGGGGCATGCAGGATTCTATAAGAGGTTTATAAAGGATTTTTCAAAAATCGCCAAACCTCTGAGCAACCTGCTAGCTGCTGACACGCCATTTATCTTTGATAAAGAGTGTCTGCAGGCATTTGAGACTCTGAAAGCTAAATTGGTCACAGCACCAATCATCTCTGCACCAGACTGGACATTGCCATTTGAACTAATGTGTGATGCCAGTGACCATGCCATTGGTGCAGT
>NC_029777.3:75649387-75650278 GCF_000817695.3 Arachis duranensis
AGATGGGTGTTGCTTCTGCAAGAGTTTGATATAGAAATAAGAGACAGAAAAGGGACAGAGAATCAAGTAGCAGATCACCTGTCCCGAATAGAGCCAGTAGAAGGGGCGTCCCTCCCTCTTACTGAGATCTCTGAAACCTTTCCGGATGAGCAACTCTTTGCCATCCAGAAAGTGCCATGGTTTGCAGATATCGCAAACTACAAGGCAGTAAGATTCATACCCAAGAAGTATAGTAGGCAGTAATCAAAGAAATTGATCACAGATGCAAAGTACTATCTTTGGGATGAACCATATCTCTTCAAGAGATGTGCAGACGGAGTAGTCCGTAGATGTGTGCCTAAGGAAGAAGCGCAGAAGATCCTATGGCACTGCCATGGATCACAGTGTGGAGGACATTTTGGAAGTGAGAGAACAGCCACAAGAGTCCTCCAATGTGGCTTCTACTGGCCTACTCTCTATAAAGATTCCCGAGTATTTGTACTTAATTGTGACAGTTGCCAAAGATCTGGCAATTTGCCTCACAGTTATGCCATGCCTCAACAAGGGATCTTGGAGATTGAGTTATTTGATGTATGGGGTATTGACTTTATGGGACCTTTCCCACCATCATACTCAAACACTTATATTCTGGTGGCAGTGGATTATGTATCCAAATGGGTGGAGGCTATTGCAACACCCACTAATGACATTAAAACAGTGTTAAAATTCCTCCAGAAATACATCTTCAGCAGATTTGGTACCCCTAGAGTATTAATCAGTGATGGGGGCACTCATTTCTACAATAAACAGCTTTACTCTGCTTTGGTTCGTTATGGAGTTAGCCACAGGGTAGCCACTCCATACCATTCACAGACTAATGGGCAAGCTGAAGTCTCAAATAGAGAACTCAAA
>NC_029777.3:75650520-75651061 GCF_000817695.3 Arachis duranensis
GGCATGATAAGAAATTGTCATCCAGAGTCTTTGAGCCGGGGCAGAAAGTTCTGCTATTTAATTCTAGGCTCAAATTATTCCTTGGGAAATTAAAATCCCGGTGGAGAGGTCCGTATGTGATTACAAGTGTATCACCATATGGATACGTAGAGCTTCAGGATAATGACTCTAACAAAAAGTTCATTGTTAATGGACAGAGAATTAAACATTATCTTGAAAGTAATTTTAAGCAAGAATGCTCAAAACTGAGACTTGATTAGAGCTCAGTAATAGTCCAGCTAAAGACAATAAAGAAGCGCTTGCTGGGAGGCAACCCAGCCATTTACAAAGTTTATTTACTAATTAAATAAATTTTCTTTTCTTTACAGGTATGTGTCAAGTATCTTCAAAGGGTAAAATAGTAATTGTTTGAGTTCACAGAATTACAGGGGAATCTGGAAGCTCACTAGCGTGGAAAAGCTAGTGAGAAACGTTTTGGGCGTTGAACGCCTAAAAGAAGAACCAACTGGGCGTTCAACGCCAGTAAGGGTAGCCATCTGGG
>NC_029777.3:75651194-75651975 GCF_000817695.3 Arachis duranensis
GTTCAGAAAAATGCCCAGTGACAAAGGACTTCCTGGCGTTCAACGCCAGAAAGAAGCAACAGCTGGGCGTTGAACGCCCAGAAGTAGCATCAATTGGGCATTAAACGCCCAAAACATGCAGCGTTTGGGCGTTTAACGCCAGGATGGTGGGGAGGAGGTAAAATTCGTTTTTCTTCCAAAATTTTCTAATTTTTATGTTTCAATTCATGAGTTCTTGCATAAACATGTTTCCAAATATCATCCTTCAATTTCAAAATTTTTTTTTAAATCCTAAATTCTAAATCTCTAATTTCTGAAATCCCTATTTCAAAAGATTGTACATGCATCTTAATCCATAAAGACAGTTGATTTTCAATCCAATCCAACTCTTTTTCCAAGCTCTTTCCCAACTTAATTATCTTTTAAAATCTTTTTCAAATTATAAATTTCAAATTTATTTTCAAATATCATTCATATCTTTTTAAATTATATCCTTTTCTAGTCATACTTATCTTTTATAAATCATATCTTTTATCTTATATCTCTTTCTTATTTTCGAAACCCACCCCCCTCCCTTTTATATCCACTTTCGGTGCCCCTCTCATCATCCACCATTCCACACATGCTCTCCTCCTATTCCTCTTCTCTCTTTTCTTTTGCTTGAGGACAAGCAAACCTCTAAGTTTGGTGTGCTTATCCGTGATCACAAAAACATTCTCACTTTGATCATGGCACCTAAAGGAAAGCAACCCAACCCAAGAGGCAAGAAAGAGAATATTCCAAAGCCACTTTGGAATCAAGG
>NC_029777.3:75652108-75653464 GCF_000817695.3 Arachis duranensis
ATATCCGGAGATCCAAGAACAAATTCGAAACAGGAACTGGGAAATCCTAGCCAATCCTGAAACGAAAGTGGGAAGGAACATTGTTCAAGAGTTCTATGCTAATCTATGGCAGACAGACAGGCAAAGAATAATTGGAACTACCCTCTATGATCATCGACCTTAGTCAGAGGAAAGATTGTTCATACCCATCCTGACAAAATCAGGGAGATCTTTAAGCTTTCTCAACTGAAAGATGACCCAGACTCCTTTAATAGGAGAATGATGAGGGTAAATAAAGGCTTGGACAAGATTCTAGAGGATATATGCATCCCTGAAGCCAGGTGGACCACCAGCACGACTGGCATCCCAAATCAACTCAAAAGAGAAGATCTTAAACCAGTAGCCAGAGGCTGGCTGGATTTCATTGGGCGTTCCATATTGCCCACCAGCAACCGTTCTGAAGTTACTGTTAAAAGAGCAGTGATGATTTACTGCATCATGTTGGGAAAAGAAGTAGAAGTTTATCAACTGATCTCGTGTGAACTATACAAAATAGCAAACAAGAATTCCAAGGACGCCAGATTGGCCTATCCAAGCTTAATTTCTATGCTCTGCAGAGAAGCCGGAGTGAAGATGGGAATAACAGAATATATTTCAGTTGAGAGGCCAATCACTAAAATATAAATGGAAGGACAACAGCTGCAGGATGATCCAATCAAGAGGAGAGCACAAGAAGTCCTCCCAGAACTTCCTCAATTCGAATATTGGGAACTTCCTGAGGCATCTATTTCCAAATTGCAAGAAACTCTGAACCAAATAAAGGAAGAACAGAACAATCAAAGTAGCATGCTTTGCAAACTGCTTATGGAATAGGAAGAGCAAGGGCGTGATTTAAGGGAGCTGAAGCGCCAGAAATTAATCCTTGAAGGACCAAGCACCCCACAGATCAGAGGAACATCTACTTCTCAAAACACAGGTTGTTGAGTTCTCATTTTAGCTTTAACTCTGTGATAGTGTTATTATAGAAATTTACCTTAGGAGACATATATAGTAGTAGTAGTAGTAATTAGTATATCTATTCTGGTTTTATTTCCAATTAAGTTATAATTTATTTTTCTCATCATCATCAGGCATGAATAAAATAGTAGATAATTAGAATGAAGAAGTAATTTATTCTTTTTGAGTTCTTAATAATAAAAATTATAATTAACTATATGTGGTGGCAACACTTTTTGTTCTCTGAATGAATGCTTGAACAGTGCATAATTTTATCTTAAATTTTATGAATATTGGCTCCTGAAAGAATGAGGAACACGAAAAATATTATTGATGATCTGAAAAATCATGAATTTGATTCTTGAAGCAAGAAAAAGCAGC
>NC_029777.3:75653549-75660290 GCF_000817695.3 Arachis duranensis
GCAAAAAGAGTGTGCTTAAGAGCTCTGGACACCTCTAACTGGGGACTTTAGCAAAGCTGAGTCACAATCTGAAAAGGTTCACCTAGTCATGTGTCTGTGGCATTTATGTATTTGGTGGTAATACTGGAAAACAAAGTGCTTAGAGCCACGGCCAAGACTCATAAAGTAACTGTGTTCAAGAATCAACATATTACACTAGGAGAATCAATAATACTATCTAAATTCTGAGTTCCTATGGATGCCAATCATTCTGAATTTCAAAGGATAGAGGGAGATGCCAAAACTATTCAGAAACAAAAAGCTACAAGCCCCGCTCATCTAATAAGAATCTGAGCTCCATTTAAAACTCTAAGATATTATTACTTCTTAAATTCTTTTCATCCTATTTTATTTATCTAGTTGCTTGAGGACAAGCAACAGTTTAAGTTTGGTGTTGTGATGAGCGGATATTTTATACGCTTTTTGGGGGTAATTTCATGTAGATTTTAGTATGTTTTAATCAGTTTTTAATAAAATATTATTAGTTTTTAGGCAAAAATCATATTTTTGGACTTTACTATGAGTTTGTGTGTTTTTCTGTGATTTCAGGTATTTTCTGGCTGAAATTGAGGGAGTTGAGCAAAAATCTGAGTTAGGCTGGAAAAGGACTGCTGATGCTGTTGGATCCTGACCTCCCTGCACTCGGAATGAATTTTTTGGAGCTACAGGAGTCCAATTGAAACGCTTTCAACGGCGTTGGAAAGTAGAAATCCAGGGATTTCCAACAATATATAATAGTCTATACTTTCCGTGAAGATAATATGACGTAACTTGGCGTTGAACGCCAAGTACATGCTGCTGTCTGGAGTTAAATGCCAGAAAGACGTCATGATCCGGAGTTAAACGCCCAAAACACGTTATAACTTGGAGTTCAACTCCAAGAAAAGCCTCAGCTCGTGGATAGCTTTAGTCTCAGCCCCAGCACACACCAAGTGGGCCCCAGAAGTGGATTTTTGCACCAATTATCTTAGTTTACTCATATTCTGTAAACCTAGGTTACTAGTTTACTATTTAAACAACTTTTAGAGACTTATCTTGTACCTCATGACATTTTCAGATCTGAATTACATACTCTTTGACGGTATGAGTCTCTAAACTCCATTGTTGGGGGTGAGGAGCTCTACAGCATCTCGATGAATTAATGCAATTGTTTCTATTTCTCCATTCAAACTTGTGTGTTCCTATCTAAGATGTTCATTCGTGCTTAATTATGAAGAAGGTGATGATTCGTGACACTCATCACCTTCCTCAATCCATGAATGTGTGTCTGACAACCACCTCCGTTCTATATCAGATTGAATGAGCGTCTCTTAGATTCCTTAATCAGAATCTTCGTGGTATAAGCTAGATTGATGGCGGCATTCATGAGAATCCAGAAAGTCTAAACCTTGTCCGTGGTATTCCGAGTAGGATTCCGGGATTGAATGACTGTGACGAGCTTCAAACTCCTGAAGGCTGGGCGTTAGTGACAGACGCAAAAGAATCATTGGATTCTATTCCGACCTGATTGAGGACCGATAGATGATTAGCCGTGCTATGACAGAGCATTTGGACCATTTTCACTGAGAGGATGGGAAGTAGCCATTGACAACGGTGACACCCTACATACAGCTTGCCATGGAGGGAACTTGCACTTTTCCATGGATGGAATATTACATTACAGGAATAAATCAGACAAAGCATCTCCAAGACTCCAACATATTCTCCATTACTGCACAACAAGTGACTATTTCACACTCTTTTATTTTTCTAATAATTCCAATTGATAATTTTAATTAATATCCTGACTAAGAATAATAAAATAAACATAGCTTGCTTCAAACCAATAATCTCCGTGGGATCGACCCTTACTCACGTAAGGTATTACTTGGATGACCCAGTGCACTTGCTGGTTAGTTGTACGGATTACAAATTCGTGCACCAGGTTGTATGAGGGGGTACATATAGGGTTGGTGGGGTTTAGGTTCGGCTTTGGGAGGGGGAAATGGGTGGGAAAGGTTTGAATTTGAAGTGGGTGGGATTAGTAGGAATGAATGATGGGATTTATGATGGGTTTTGGGAAGAGGGAAAGGTGATTGTTTTTGGGAAAGAGGGAAAGTGGGGTGTGGGTTTTAAGGTTCGAAAAAGTAGGAGAGAAAAGAAAAGGTGGGGTTTGTATGGGACCCACTGGCTTGTGATTTTGAAATATGAACTCTCTTACCCCTGCCTGGGCGTTCAACGCCAGGTTTGGGCATTGAACGCCCAGAGGAGACCAAAATGGTGGCTCTGGCTACTCCACAGGGGGCATTGAACGCCCATATTACTCCCTTACTGGCGTTCAATGCCAGTGCACGCTCCTTGGTGGGGGTTGAATGCCCAAACTGCTCCCTGTCTAGCGTTCAACACCAGGATTGCTCCTTAATGGGAGTTGAATGCCCAGAGGGGACCAAGGGATGGTTCCTCTCAGCTCCTAAATAGGCGTTGGACACCTAGATTCCTTCTAGTATGGCGTTCAACGCCAGCAAGGGGCTCTCCACAGGGTGTTCTATTTTCCATCTCAAGTGTCTATGTCTATGTTCTAAGTGTTGTACATGATCACAAACGTTAAAAGCAAGGGAAAACTATGGAAATCTAATTGAAAATAACTAAAAATGAAATCAAATGAGAATAAACAAAAAAAAACAATATTACTCTACTTATGGTTAGGTTGCCTCCCAACAAGTGCTTCTTCACCATCATTAGCTTGATGGACAGCTCCTTTACGGAGGTAGATAGGTGCTCAGCTCTTCATCCCGAATGGTGAACTTCCTTCCTGTGCTCTAATGGATGAGCTCCACATGCTCTAGAGACAGGATCTTGTTTACTATGTGTGGAATGACTAGACTCTTAGTGAAGACAACTCTCATGCCAGGTGAGAGGTCTTCAATTGGAATCTTCTTATTCCTCCATCCTTTGGGTACCTTTTTCTTAGTACCTCCTTGATGGGTGGAAATTAGATTTCCACACAAACTAGCTGACAAGTGTACCGGGTCGCATAAAGTAATAATAACTCACAAGAGTGAGGTCGATCCCACAGGGATTGATAGATCAAGCAATTTTAGTTGGGTGATGAATTTAGTTAAGCTAACCAGTATTGATTTGAGTGTGTTGTGATTGACAGAAAGTAAATTGCAAGAATTCTAAAGTGCAGAATGTAAAGAACTTGAAAAGTAAATAGCAGAAGCTCAATTAACTGAAACTTAAGGTGCAAGAAATTAAAAGAACTGAATCTTAAATACCAAGAAAAGTAAATGACTGAATCTTAAAGTTCTGAAATTAAAAATGCAGAAATATTAAATAGCAAGAAAACTTAAATTGCATGAATAATAAAAGGATTTGGGTGCTGGGAGTCAAAATAGAATTAGTAAGTATAAATTGCAGCAAGTGTAGAGGAACCAAAGTGAAAGAAATTTAAAGAAAATGATTCATCAGGGATTGGAGATACTATAATCCTTCATGAATCAATTGGGTCTCAACTCCTTTCTCAATCATATGCATAGATCTATGGTGGATTGGAATTGTTTGGATCCCAATTCCTTGGCAATCCAATCTCTCTAATCACAATCAGTCTTGCCAATTCCTTGATCTAATTGTCATGAAAAGAGTTAGAGCACATTTCTCTCATCCAAAAGCCACACTAACTCTCAAGATCTCAATTCCTCCCGAATAGTGTTGATCAAGAGAGTAGTGAAGGATAGAGCTTCAGTTCTAATGCTGGTGATTCCCCTTTTGAGGCTCAAACCAACATTCAATTGAATTAAACCCCCTTCCGGAGTTAATAACTCATAATCAAAGTAGAAGATACCCAATCGCTACACAATTGAATTGAGAAGAAGAAGAATTTCATTAATTCATTGGAATTATAATAGAGCTCCTCCCCCTAATAAAATTGGGGTTTAGTTCATCCTTGCTCTAGTACCAAAACAGAAAAGCAAAAGTTGCAGAAGAATGAACAACAAAAAGAAATTTAAAACTTAGATCTAAAAACTCTAAAAAGACTCTAAAAGAAAGCTAAAACGAAGATGAAAAAGAAGGTCTCCGAAAAAAGTCCCTAATGAAATCAAATTTTCTTCTATTTATACACTTTCCAATTCAGTCATAAAGTTCTTGGAGTGGGCTTTTTGGCCTTCTAATGAAGTGGGTCAGAAGAAGTACTTTCATGCAGCATAAGGAGAACGTAGCGTTCTCAGAGTGAACGTAGTGTTCTTTCACCGACGCGTACGCATCCTATGTGCGTGTGCGTCCTTTGCATTTTACACCATTGACGCGTGTGCGTATCCTAGGCAGCATTCACGTACCATGTATGCGTGCGCGTCCCTTGGCAGCGTTCATTGATTAAACGCAACGTTCGCGCCGTGAACGCTCATTAGGCGTGCGCGTCCATTGCGCGTGCGCGTGGATGGTAAAACATCACTTCTGCGCTCCAGCATCATGTATGCGTTTGCGCCAACCACCACTATCGTCATATTGACGCGTGCGCGTCATGCACGCGTATGCGTCGCTGACCAAATTCAAATTCCAACTCTAAAAGTATCGCAGGCGTTCATTCAAAGTGGATGTAGCGTTCATTGCTGGTGAACGTTGATCCTCCTTCCACGCGTGCGCGCAATGCATGCGTACGCGTGGATTTCCAAAATTGTTTCCCCACGCGTAAGTGCCTTGTACGCGTGCGCGTCTCTTGTGAACGTAGCGTTCTTCAATTGAACGCAGCGTTCATCTGCACCTTGTATTTCTTTGTTTTTTCTTTTTTCATCTTTTCACCTGTCATCAATCAAACATGCCATCAAAGTCTCACCAAAATCATAAGGTTCATAATAATCAACTAAATTTTGCATAAATATCATGATTTTTTATAAAATCAATAATATTTGATTGAGTCAAGATAAACATGAAATTCTACTCCAATTTCTTACTTATTGTGCAAGAAAGTGTATAAAACCTAATAAAAGCAAGTAAAAATGCTAGTAAAACTAGCATAAGATGAATTGTCATCACAACACCAAACTTAAACCTTGCTTGTCCCCAAGCAAGAAAAGAATTATGCACAAAGGTTTCTTTTAATTGGAATGGATTGAATAATAACTTGTAATGCCTTTTGAGTGAAGTGATTAAGTGACAGTGGGGTGAACTCTAAATTATATGCTCATGCAAAGGCTTTAGTGCTTATTAGTCCCTACATTTTGGAAGTCTTAGATCTTAGGAATTTCGTTCAAATGATACCATGGAGATCTCTTTATAGGTAATCACCTTGAAGCAGTATTTATTTTCTAGCATCTTTGTATCTTGGTCTTGACTTTAAGTATCATGTCTCAAAGTGGCTTTTTAAGATAAGCTTTCAATCAATACTCCCAAACCAGTTGGTCTAAGGTATTAGGTGTTGAAACACCCCTTAGGATTTACTTACTCAAGCCTCTCTCTTTGAAACAAATCTACCACAAGCATTTAGCTAGGACAATAACTCTTTGAGTTCTTGTTTCTTTCTTTTTTTCTTTCTAGCAATTGATGCTCAGAGCCTTGGACCTTGTTCTTTGTTTTTCTTTTTCTTTTGTTTTCTTTTATTATTGCTTCTTGGATCAATAGATGTTTGAGAATCTCCACAATACTTCTTTGAACTATATTTCCTGTCTATGAGCTCCCATGCAAGTTTTCATAAATATGCAACCTGAATACACAGTCATATAACTAGAACCACCACTTCTCTTAACCTTTTGTTTGCCTCAAAATAGATTTTTGATTCCTCAATCCTTCTTTTCAAAGAAATATTCATTGATGCAGTTTTGAAATATTGAGGGCAAGCAATTTTTCAAGAGTATAGTGTTGTGAAAAATCAAGCATCTCGGTTATTGAACTACAGAGAAGCTATACTAAGCAGAGAGAAAGGGGTACAGTATCACTTCCAGATCATAACAATTTTGGATATAAGACAATTGGTGCACGAATTTGCAATCCGTACAACTAACCAGCAAGTGCACTGGGTTGTCCAAGTAATACCTTACGCGAGTAAGGGTCGATCTCACGGAGATTATTGGTTTGAAGCAAGCTATATTTATTTTATTAATCTTAGTCAGGATGCAAATAAGGTTATTTGGGTTTAATTGTAAGAAGTAAAAGTATTTGGAATAAGAAATTGTTACTTTATTAATGGAGAATATGTTGGAGTTTTGGAGATGCTTTGTCCTCTGAATTTCTGCAATAATATTCAACTCAATTGTTTGTAAAGTTCCATCCATGACAAGTGGTGCACGAAATTGCAATCACACTTTTGCAACTCCGCACAACTAACCAGCAAGTGCACTGGGTCGTCCAAGTAATACCTTGCGTGAGCAAGGGTCGATCCCACGGAGATTGTCGGCTTGAAGCAAGCTATGGTTATCTTGTAAATCTTAGTCAGGATATCAGAAATTATCAGGATTGATTGTGAAAAAGAACAAAAGAACATGAAATGATTACTTGTTTTGCAGTAATGGAGAATAGGTTGAGGTTTTGGAGATGCTCCATCTTCTGAATCTCTGCTTTCCTACTGTCTTCTTCTTCAAACACGCAAGGCTCCTTCCATGGCAAGCTGTATGTAGGGTTTCACCGTTGTCAATGGCTACCTCCCATCCTCTCAGTGAAAATGTTCCTATGCTCTGTCACAACATGGCTAATCATCTGTCGGTTCTCGGTCAGGCCGGAATAGAATCC
>NC_029777.3:75660605-75660908 GCF_000817695.3 Arachis duranensis
TGGGTCCACTTGGTGTGTGCTTGGGCTGAGCAATGAAGCATTTTCGTATAGAGACCTTTTCTGGAGTTAAACGCCAGCTTTTATGCCAGTTTGGGCATTTAACTCCAAGTTTTATGCCAGTTCCAGCGTTAAACGCTGGAATTTCTGAGGCTGATTTGCCACGCCAGTTTGGGCCATCAAATCTCGGGCAAAGTATGGACTATTTTACATTGATGGAAAGCCCAGGATGTCTACTTTCCAATGCCGTTGAGAGCGCGCCAATTGGGCTTCTGTAGCTCCAGAAAATTCACTTCGAGTGCAGGG
>NC_029777.3:75661122-75661832 GCF_000817695.3 Arachis duranensis
CTAATAAAAATATACTAAAAACTAACTAAAATATACTAAAAACATACTAAAAACAATGCCAAAAAGCATACAAATTATCCGATCATCACAACACCAAACTTAAATTGTTGCTTGTCCCCAAGCAACTGAAAATCAAGATAGGATAAAAAGAAGAGAATATACTATAGACTCCAAAATATCAAGGAAACATAGCTCCAATTAGATGAGCGGGACTAGTAGCTTTTTGCCTCCGAACAGTTTTGGCACCTCACTTTATCCCTTGAAGTTCAGAATGATTGGCATCTATAAGAACTCAGAACTCAGATAGTGTTATTGATTCTCTTAGTTGAGTATAATGATTCTTGAACATAGCTAGTGTATGAGTCTTGGCTGTGGCCCAAAGCACTCTGTCTTCCAGTATTACCACCAGATACATACATGCCACAGACACATAATTGGGTGAACATTTTCAGATTGTGACTCAGCTTTGCTAAAGTCCCCAATTAGAGGTGTCCAGGGTTCTTAAGCACACTCTTGTTGCCTTGGATCACAACTTTATTTCTTTCTTTTTATTTTTCTTTTCTCTCTTTTTTTCTTTTTTTTTCGAAATTTTTTTTTGTATCCACTGCTTTTTCTTGCTTCAAGAATCAATCTAATAATTTTTAGATCCTCAATAACAGTTCTCTTTTTCCTCATTCTTTCAAGATCCAACAATTTTAACATTCTCAAAA
>NC_029777.3:75662854-75663685 GCF_000817695.3 Arachis duranensis
TCTTTCTTTCCTCTTAAATTGGTTTGTTTTCCCTTAGGAGCCATGATCTTGATGAATCTTGGCTTAGTGATCATGGAAAAGCACACCAAACTTAGAGGTTTGCTTGTCCTCAAGCAAAAGAAACGAAAGAAGAGAGAGAGAGGAAGATGAAATTCGAATGGTGTGGTGGAAAGAGGGATCCAAACGTGTATTTATAAGGTGGGGAGGGGAGTTTTCGAAAAAAAAAAGAGAAATTTGAAAGGAGATTTGAGAAGATATAGAAAGAGATTGAATAAAGGGTGATTTTTTTGAACAAAAATTTGGGAATGATTTGAGAGATTTGAAGAGTGATTTTAGATATTTGAAAATTTGAAAGTGAATGATGAGAGATTGAAATGTATTTTTGCAGAAAAATATGGGTAAGAAAAGGAAAGTTTGAAAAAATTTGATTTGAAAACAAAATTGTGGTCCCCCCCACCTTTCTGGCGTTAAACGCCCAGAATGGCAACCATTCTGGCGTTTAACGCCCATTTGGTGCCCCTTTTGGGCGTTTAACGCCCAGCCAGGTGCCCTGGCTGGCGTTAAACGCCAGAAATCCTTTATCACTGGGCGTTTTTCTGAACGCCCAGGATGCTGCACACCTGGCGTTAAACGCCCAGAATGGTGCCCATTCTGGCGTTTAACGCCCAAAATGTCACCATTCCTGGCGTTAAACGCCCAGAATGGTACCCATTCTGGCGTTTAACGCCCAAAATGCCCCTTACTGGCGTCTTTTCGCCAGTAAGCTCTTTTTCTCTGCTTTTTGAGCTGAATCCTTCTGTAACTCTGTGAATTCCTTCATTTTTGATACTT
>NC_029777.3:75663785-75664158 GCF_000817695.3 Arachis duranensis
AGTAGGATCAAAAGTGATTGTGTACACTGACCATGCTGCTCTTAAATATCTACTCACAAAGCAGGATTCAAAACCCAGGCTTATAAGATGGGTGTTGCTCCTGCAAGAGTTTGATATAGAAATAAGAGACAGAAAAGGGACAGAGAACCAAGTAGCCGATCATCTGTCCCGAATAGAACCAGTAGCTGGGGCGTCCCTCCCTTCTACTGAGATCTCTGAGACGTTCCCAGATGAGCAACTATTTGCCATTCAGGAAGCTCCATGGTTTGCAGATATTGCAAATTTTAAAGCAGTGAGGTTCATTCCCAAAGAGTACAGCTACGTGCAGAGAAAGAAATTAATTTCAGATGCCAAGTACTACCTCTGGGATGAA
>NC_029777.3:75665406-75666319 GCF_000817695.3 Arachis duranensis
GCCAGAATGGGCACCATTCTGGGCGTTTAACGCCAGGTGTGCAGCATCCTGGGCGTTCAGAAAAACGCCCAGTGCTAAAGGATTTCTGGCGTTTAACGCCAGCCAGGGTACCTGGCTGGGCGTTAAACGCCCAAAAGGGGTGCCAATTGGGCGTTAAACGCCAGAATGAGTGCCATTCTGGGCGTTTAACGCCAGAAAAGTGGGGGGACCACAATTTTGTTTTCAAATCAGATTTTTTCAAACTTTCCTTTTCTCACCCATATTTTTCTACAAAAATACATTTCAATCTCTCATCATTCACTTTCAAATTTTCAAAATTTAAAATCATTCTTCAAATCATTCCCAAATTTTGTTCAAAAACTCACCATTCTTTCAATTTCTTTCCATATCTCCTCAAATCTCCTTTCAAATTTTTCTTTTTTTCGAAAATCTCTCCCCCCCACTCTATAAATAAACGTTTGCCACCCCTCATTCCCCACACCATTCGAATTTCCTCTTCCTCTCTCTCTCTCTTCTCTTCTTTCTTTCCTTTTTGCTTGAGGACAAGCAAACCTCTAAGTTTGGTGTGCTTTTCCGTGATCACTAAGCCAAGATTCATCAAGATCATGGCTCCTAAAGGAAAACAAACCAATTTAAGAGGAAAGAAAGAGAATAATCCAAAGAATCTTTGGAACCAAGAGAAGTTCTTAACCAAAGAACATGAAGACCATTATCACAAAATAATGGGTCTGAGGTCAGTGATCCCGGAAGTTAAATTTGATCTGAAAGACGATGAATATCCGGGGATCCAAGAGCAAATTCGAAACAGAGGATGAGAAGTTCTGACCAATCCTGAAATAAAGGTTGGAAGGAACATGGTTCAGGAATTCTACTCAAATCTGTGGTTAACAGATAAGCAGAGAATGACTGGAAC
>NC_029777.3:75666471-75666711 GCF_000817695.3 Arachis duranensis
AGGATGGTGAGAGCAGATAAAGGGTTGGATCAAGTTCTAGAGGACATATGCCTCCCTGGAACTAAGTGGATAACCAATTCAAAGGGTGTCCCAAACCAACTCAAGAGGGGAGACCTCAAGCCAATTGCAAGAGGGTGGCTAGACTTTATTGAGCGTTCCATACTACCCACTAGCAACCGTTCTGAGGTCACCATCAAGAGAGCAGTGATGATTCATTGCATTATGCTTGGAAAAGAAGTG
>NC_029777.3:75668699-75671852 GCF_000817695.3 Arachis duranensis
GTGCTTCAAACTCCTAGCAGGCGGGGCGTTAGTGATAGACGCAAAAGAATCACTGGATTCTATTCCGGCCTGATCGAGAACCGACAGATGATTAGCCATGCTGTGACAGAGCATAGGAACATTTTCACTGAGAGGATGGGAGGTAGCCATTGACAACGGTGAAACCCTACATACAGCTTGCCATGGAAGGAGCCTTGCGTGTTTGATGAAGAAGACAGTAGGAAAGCAGAGATTCAGAAGATGGAGCATCTCCAAAACCTCAACCTATTCTCCATTATTGCAAAACAAGTAATCATTTCATGTTCTTTTGTCTTTCACAATCAATCCTGATAATTTCTGATATCCTGACTAAGATTTACAAGATAACCATAGCTTGCTTCAAGCCGACAATCTCCGTGGGATCGACCCTTGCTCACGCAAGGTATTACTTGGACGACCCAGTGCACTTGCTGGTTAGTTGTGCGGGGTTGCAAAAGTGTGATTGCAATTTCGTGCACCAGCCTCTCAACTGAGATATACTCTGTTATTCCCATCTTCACTCCGGCATCTCTGCAGAGCATAGAAATTAAGCTTGGATAGGTCAATCTGGCATCCTTGGAATTCCTATTTGCTATTTTGTATAGTTCACACGAGATCAGTTGATGGACTTCTACTTCTTTTTCCAGCATGATGCAGTGAATCATCACTGCTCTTTTAATAGTAACTTCAGAACGGTTGCTGGTGGGCAATATAGAACGCCCAATGAAATCCAGCCAGCCTCTGGCAGCTGGTTTGAGATCTTCTCTTTTGAGTTGATTTGGGATGCCAGTTGTGCTGGTGGTCCACCTGGCTTCAGGGATGCATATATCCTCTAGAATCTTGTCCAAGCCTTTATTTACCCTCATCATTCTCCTATTAAAGGAGTCTGGGTCATCTTTCAGTTGAGGGAGCTTAAAGATCTCCCTGATTTTGTCAGGATGGGTGTGAACAATCTTTCCTTTGACTAAGGTCCGATGGTCATAGAGGGCAGCTCCAATTATTCTTTGCCTGTCTGTCTGCCATAGATTAGCATAGAACTCCTGAACCATGTTCCTTCCCACTTTCATTTCAGGATTAGCTAGGATTTCCCAGTTCCTGTTTCGAATTTGTTCTTGGATCTCCGGATATTCATCTTCTTTCAGATCGAACATGACTTCCGGGATCATTGATCTTAGACTCATTATTTTGTGGTAATGGTCTGAATGTTCTTTAGTTAAGAACTTCCCTTGATTCCAAAGTGGCTTTGGAATATTCTCTTTCTTGCCTCTTGGGTTGGGTTGTTTTCCTTTAGGGGCCATGATCAAAGTGAGTATGTTTTTGTGATCACAGATAAGCACACCAAACTTAGAGGTTTGCTTGTCCTCAAGCAAAAGAAGAGAGAGAAGAGGGATAGGAAGAGAGCAAGTGTGGAATGGTGGATGATGAGAGGGGCGCCGAAAGTGAATATAAAGGGAGGGGGTGGGTATTCGAAAATAAGAAAAAGATATAAGATAAGAGATATGATTTATAAAAGATAAATATGATAAGAAAAGAATATAATTTAAAAAAATCTGAAATAAATCTGAATTTTTAATTTGAAAAAGATTTTAAAAGATAATTAAGTTGGGAAAGAGATTGGAAAAAGAGTTGGATTGGATTGAAAATCATCTGTCTTTATGGATTAAGATGCATGTAAAATCTTTGAAATAGGGATTTCAGAAATTAGAGATTTAGAAATTAGGATTAAAATTTTTGAAATTGAAGGATGATATTTGGAAACATGTTTATGCAAGAAATCATGAATTGAAACATAAAAATTAGAAAATTTGTGAAGAAAAACGAATTTTACCTCCTCCCCACTATCCTGGCGTTAAACGCCCAACTGCTGCATGTTTTGGGCGTTTAACGCCCAATTGTTGCTTCTCCTGGGCGTTCAACGCCCAGCTGTTGCTTCTTTCTGGCGTTGAATGCCAGGAAGTCCATTGTCACTGAGCATTTTTCTGAACGCCCAGGACGCTATCAATCTGGCGTTAAACGCCCAGAAGGTGCTTCTTTCTGGCGTTCAACGCCCAAAAGAGCTCTTACTGGTGTTTTCACACCAGTGAGCTTCTTTTTGCTGTTTTTATCCTTTGAATCCTTCTATAACTCTGTGAACTCAAGAAATTGCTATTTTACCTTGAAGATAATTGACATATACATGTAAAAATCAATTAATTAACAAATAAACTTTGTAAACTTAACTCTCTGTCCATTAACATTGAACTTTTTGTTAGATTCATTATCTTGAAGCTCTACGTATCCATATGGTGAGACACTTGTAATCACATATGGACCTCTCCACCGGGATTTTAATTTCCCAGGGAATAATTTGAGCCTAGAATTAAATAGCAGAACTTTCTGCCTCGGCTCAAAGACTCTGGATGACAATTTCTTATCATGCCATCTTTTCGCTTTCTCTTTGTATATTTTTTCATTCTCGAAAGCATTGAGTCTAAATTCCTCTAGCTCATTTAACTGAAGCAATCGTTTTTCTCTAGCTAACTTGGCATCAAGGTTCAGGAATCTGGTTGCCCAGTAGGCCTTGTGTTCCAGTTCCACTAGCAAGTGACATGCCTTTCCATACACAAGCTGGTATGGAGAAGTCCCTATAGGGGTCTTGAATGCTGTTCTGTATGCCTACAGAGCATCATCCAAGCTTCTTGCCCAATCCCTTCTACGGTTAATTACAGTCCGTTCCAGGATTCTTTTGAGTTTTCTATTTGAGACTTCAGCTTGCCCATTAGTCTGTGGATGGTATGGAGTGGCTACCCTGTGGCTAACTCCATAACGGACCAAAGCAGAGTAAAGCTGTTTATTGCAGAAATGAGTGCCCCCATCACTGATTAATACTCTAGGGGTACCGAATCTGCTGAGGATGTGTTTCTGGAGGAATTTTAACACTATTTTAGTGTCATTAGTGGGTGTTGCAATAGCCTCCACCTATTTGGATACATAATCCACTGCCACCAGAATATAAGTGTTTGAGTATGATGGTGGGAAAGGTCCCATAAAGTCAATACCCCGTACATCAAATAACTCAATCTCCAAGATCCCTTGTTGAGGCATGGCATAACTGTGAGGCAGATTGCCAGATCTTTGGCAACTGTCACAATTAAG
>NC_029777.3:75672061-75672692 GCF_000817695.3 Arachis duranensis
GAAGTGATATGGTTCATCCCAAAGATAGTACTTTGCATCTGTGATCAATTTCTTTGATTGCTGCCTACTGTACTCTTTGGGTATGAACCTCACTGCCTTGTAGTTTGCAATATCTGCAAACCATGGCACTTCCTTGATGGCAAAGAGTTGCTCACCCGGAAAGGTTTCAGAGATCTCAGTAAGAGGGAGGGACGCCCCTTCTACTGGTTCTATTCGGGACAAGTGATCTGCTACCTGATTCTCTGTCCCTTTTCTGTCTCTTATTTCTATATCAAACTCTTGCAGAAGCAACACCCATCTTATAAGTCTGGGTTTTGAATCCTTCTTTGTGAGTAGATATTTAAGAGCAGCATGATTAGTGTACACAATCACATTTGATCCTACTAAATAGGATCTGAATTTGTCAATGGCATAAACCACTGCAAGTAGCTCTTTTTCTGTGGTTGTGTAATTCTTCTGTGTGTCATTTAGAACACGGCTGGCATAGTAAATGACGTGCAGAAGCTTGTCATGCCTTTGTCCCAACACTGCGCCAATGGCATGGTCACTAGCATCACACATTAGTTCAAATGGCAGTGTCCAGTTTGGTGCAGAGATGATTGGTGCTGTGACCAATTTAGCTTTCAGAGTC
>NC_029777.3:75672872-75674615 GCF_000817695.3 Arachis duranensis
AAATACTGAAAAGTCATCCATGAAGACTTCCAGGAATTTTTCCACCATATCAGAGAAAGCATGCACCTCTGAAAGGTTACAGGTGCATTGCACAGGCCAAATGGCATCCTTCTGTATGCAAATACTCCAGATGGACATGTGAATGCTGTTTTCTCTTGATCTTTTGGATCTACTGCAATTTGATTATAACCTGAATATCCATCAAGGAAGCAATAGTATTCATGACCTGCCAGTCTTTCTAGCATCTGGTCTATGAATGGTAAAGGAAAATGATCCTTTCTGGTAGCTGTATTGAGCCTTCTATAATCAATACACATACGCCACCCAGTAACTGTTCTTGTAGGAACCAGTTCATCTTTTTCATTATGAACCACTGTCATGCCACCTTTCTTAGGGACGACTTGGACAGGGCTTACCCAGGGGCTATCAGAAATAGGATAAATAATCCCAGCCTCTAGTAACTTAGTGACCTCTTTCTGCACCACCTCCTTCATGGCTGGGTTCAGCCGCCTTTGTGGTTGAACCACTGGCTTGGCGTCACCTTCCAGAAAGATATTGTGCATGCATCTGGCTGGGCTAATGCCCTTGAGATCACTGATGGACCACCCAAGAGCTGTCTTGTGTGTCCTTAGCACTTGAATTAGTGCTTCCTCTTCCTGTGGCTCTAAGGTAGAGCTTATGATTACAGGAAAGGTATCACCTTCTCCAGGAATGCATATTTTAGGGATGGTGGTAATGGTTTGAGCTCGGTTTTAGGAGGTTTCTCCTCTTCCTGAGGGATTTTCAGAGGTTCTACTATTCTCTCTGATTCCTCCAGATCAGGCTGAACATCTTTAAAGATGTCCTCTAGCTCTGATTCGAGACTCTCAGCCATATTGACCTCTCTTACCAGAGAGTCAATAATATCAACACTCATGCGGTCATTTGGGGTGTCTGGATGTTGCATGGCTTTGACAACATTCAACTTGAACTCCTCCTCATTGACTCTCAAGGTTACTTCCCCTTTTTAGACGTCAATGAGGGTTTGGCCAGTTGCTAGGAAAGGTCTTCCTAGAATGAGAGTTGCACTCTTGTGCTCCTCCATTTCCAGCACCACAAAGTCAGTAGGAAAGGCAAATGGTCCAACCTTGACAATCATGTCTTCAGTCACGCCTGATGGGTATTTAATGGAGCTATCAGCAAGTTGAAGACATATCCGGGTTGGTTTGACTTCTTCAGTCAAATCGAGCTTTGTGATAATAGATGTAGGTATTAGGTTGATACTTGCCCCAAGATCACATAGAGCTTGCTTGGTACAATTACCCTCTAATGTGCATGGTATCATAAAGCTCCCGGGGTCTTTCAGCTTCTCAGGTAAGTTTTTCAGAATGACTGCACTGCATTCTTCAGTGAGGTAAACTTTTTCAGTCTCCCTCCAATCCTTCTTATGACTTAAGATCTCCTTCATGAACTTAGCATAAGAAGGTATTTGCTCAAGTGCCTCTGCAAACAAAATCTTTATTTCAAAAGTCCTTAGATAGTCTGCAAAGCAGGCAAATTACTTATCCTGTTCTGCTTGGCGGAGTTTCTGAGGATAAGGCATTTTGGCTTTGTATTCCTCAACCTTAGTTGCTACAGGTTTATTGCCTGTAGAAGTGGGTTGGAAAGCCTTTTTAGAAGGGTTGTTATCAGCACTTGTACGTGACTGATCCCCCACTGGCATTTGAATGCCAGGGGTGGAAGCTGGAGTGGCGTTAGACGCCA
>NC_029777.3:75674969-75677474 GCF_000817695.3 Arachis duranensis
ACTGAGTTCTGCAGTTACTGTTTTAGCTTCTTCTTTCATGGAAGATTCACTGTTTAGGTACATATGCTGATTTCTGGCAACTGTATCAATAAGCTCTTGAGCTTCTTCAATTGTTTTTCTCATATGTATAGATCCACCAGCTGAGTGGTCTAGAGAAATCTGAGCTTTTTCTGTAAGCCCATAGTAGAAGATGTCTAATTGCACCCACTCTGAAAACATTTCAGAGGGGCATTTTCTTAGCATCTCTCTGTATCTCTCCCAGGCATCATAAAGGGATTCATTATCTCCTTGTTTGAAGTCTTGGATGCTTAGCCTTAGCTGTGTCATCCGTTTTGGAGGAAAATAGTGATTCAGGAATTTTTCTAATAGCTGTTTCCATGTTTTTATGCTGTTCTTAGGTTGGTTATTTAACCACCTCTTAGCTTGATATTTTACAGCAAATGGAAACAGTAGTAATCTGTAGACATCCTGATTTATTTTCTTATCATGTACTGTGTCAGCAATTTGCAAAAATTGTGCCAGAAACTCTGTAGGTTCTTCCTGTGGAAGACCGAAATATTGGCAGCTTTGCTGCACCATGATAATGAGCTGAGGATTCAACTCAAAGCTACTAACTCCAATGGAGGGTATACAGATACTACTCCCATATGAAGCAGTAGTGGGGTTAGCATATGACCCCAGAGTCCTCCTGGACTGTTCATTTTCACTTAGTTCCATGATGGAATAAAGGAGATGATATGTATGTTGATATTATTTATTTTATAAAAATTTATTTTATAAAATAAAATAAAAATGAAATAAATAAAAGAAATTAAAAATATTTTGAAATTGAAATCTAAATTTTTATCTAAAATTTTCGAAAATGTAGTTCAAAATTAGTTAGAAAAGATATTTTTTTGAATTTTGAATTTTATGATGAAAGAGAAAAACACACAAAAGACACAAGACTTAAAATTTTTAGATCCAATGCTCTTTATTTTCGAAAATTTTGGAGGGAGAACACCAAGAAACACCAAACTTAAAAATTTTAAGATCAAAACACAAGAAAGACTCAAGAACACCTTGAAGATTCATAAGAACACCAAGAACAAAAGAAAGAACACCAAACTTAAAATTTTTAGAAAACTTTAATAAAATTTTCGAAAATTATATTAAAATTAACAAGAAAACACCAAACTTAAAGTTTGGCACAAGATTAAATCAAGAAAAATTATTTTTGAAAAAGGATTTTAAAAAGAAGATGCCCAATTGCCAAGAACATAGACCAATGCTCTAGCCAATTGGGAGTAAATGTAACACTTGTTCTAAATAGGTATATTCCTTTTGGAAGATTAATGCTTTAAAAAGAACACAAGTGAAACAAGAAAAGACACAGAACAAGAAAAACTAAAGATCAAACAAGAAAAATAAACAAGAACAACTTGAAGATCAAGGAAGAACAAAGAACACTAATACGAAAATTTTAAAGAAAAATATAAAATATGCAATTGACACCAAACTTATAACAAGGCACTAGACTCAAAGAAAAATAAAAAATTAATAAAGAAAAATAATATTTTTGAAAAGAAAATAAAAGACTCTGACCCAATTGCCAAAATCTTCCTAATCTAAGAAATAAAATAAACCTTTAGTTGTTTAAACTCGAACAATCCCCGGCAACGGCGCCAAAAACTTGGTGCACGAATTTGCAATCCGTACAACTAACCAGCAAGTGCACTGGGTCATCCAAGTAATACCTTACGCGAGTAAAGGTCGATCCCACGGAGATTATTGGTTTGAAGCAAGCTATATTTATTTTATTAATCTTAGTCAGGATGCAAATAAGGTTATTTGGGTTTAATTGTAAGAAATAAAAGTATTTGGAATAAGGAATTGTTACTTTATTAATGGAGAATATTTGGAGTTTTGGAGATGCTTTGTCCTCTGAATTTCTACAATGTAATATTCAACTCAATTGTTTGTAAAGTTCCATCCATGGCAAGCTGTATGTAGGGTGTCACCATTGTCAGTGGCTATTTCCCATCCTCTCAGTGAAAATGGTCCAGATGCTCTGTCACAGCACGGCTAATCAGCTGTTGGTTCTCGATCATGTTGGAATAGGATCCATTGATCCTTTTGCGTTTGTCATCACGCCCAGCAATCGCGAGTTTGAAGCTCGTCACAGCCATTCAATCCTTGAATCCTACTCGGAATACCACAGACAAGGTTTAGACTTTCCGGATCCTCAAGAGTGGCTGCCATCAATTCTAGCTTATACCACGAAGATTCTGATTAAGGAATCTAAGAGAAACTCATTCAATCTGATGTAGAATGGAGGTGCTTGTCAGGCACACGTTCATGGATTGAGGAAGGTGATGAGTGTCACTGGTGCACGAAATTGCAATCAAACTTTTGCAATTTCGCACAACTAACCAGCAAGTGCATTGGGTCGTCCAAGTAATACCTTATGTGAGTAAGGGTCGATCCCACGGAGATTGTCGGCTTGAAGCAAGCTATGGTTATCTT
>NC_029777.3:75677599-75679285 GCF_000817695.3 Arachis duranensis
GTTGAGGTTTTGGAGATGCTCTATCTTCTGGATCTCTGCTTTCCTACTGTCTTCTTCTTCAAGCACGCAAGGTTCCTTCCATGGCATGCTGTATTTAGGGTTTCACCGTTGTCAATGGCTACCTCCAATCCTCTCAGTGAAAATGTTCAACGCGCTCTGTCACAGCACGGCTAATCATCTGTCGATTCTCAATCGGGTTGGAATAGAATCAAGTGATTCTTTTGCGTCTGTCACTAACGCCCAGCCCTCAGGAGTTTGAAGCTCATCACATTCATTCAATCCTTGAATCCTACTCATAATACCACAAACAAGGTTTAGACCTTCCGGATTCTCTTGAATGCCGCCATCAATTCTAGCTTATACCACGAAGATTCTGATTAAGGAATCCAAGAGATATCTACTCAATCTAAGGTAGAACGGAGGTTGTTGTCAAGCACACGTTCATAGTTGAGAATGATGATGAGTGTCACGGATCATCACATTCATCAGGTTTAGGAACAAGTGATATCTTAGAATGGAAGCAAGCATGATTGAATGAAAAACAGTAGTAATTGCGTTAATCCATCAAGACACAGCAGAGCTCCTCACCCCCAACCATGGGGTTTAGAGACTCATGCCATAGAAGATACAATGAGAAATGTGTAAAGTGTCATGAGGTACAGATACAATGTCAAAAGATCCTATTAATAGTGAACTAGTAGCCTAGGGTATACAGAAATGAGTAAATAACGTAAAAATCCACTTCCTGGATCCACTTGGTGTGTGCTTGGGCTGAGCATTGAAGCTTTTATGTGTAGAGATTTTTTCTGGAGTTAAACGCCAGCTTTTATGCCAGTTTGGGCGTTTAACTCCAATTCTTATGCCAGTTCCGGCATTAAACGCCGGGAATTCTGAAGCTGATTTGCAACGCCAATTTGGGCCATCAAATCTTGGGTAAAATATGGACTATTATACATTGCTGGAAAGCCCAGGATGTCTACTTTCCAACGCCGTTAAGAGAGCACCAATTGGGCTTCTGTAGCTCCAGAAAATTCACTTCGAGTGCAGGGAGGTCAGAATCCAACAGCATCTGTAGTCCTTTTCAGCCTCTGAATCAGATTTTTGCTCAGGACCCTCAATTTCAGCCAGAAAATATCTGAAATCACAGAAAAACATACAAACTCATAGTAAAGCCCAGAAAAGTGAATTTTAACTAAAAACTAATAAAAATGTAATAAAAACTAACTAAAACATATTAAAAACATACTAAAAACAATGCCAAAAAGCGTATAAATTATCCGCTCATCATAACACCAAACTTAAATTGTTGCTTGTCCCCAAGCAACTGAAAATCAAATAGGATAAAAAGAAGAGAACATACTATAGGCTCCAAAATATCAATGAAACTTAGCTCCAATTAGATGAGCGGGACTAGTAGCTTTTTGCTTCTGAACAGTTTTGGCATCTCACTTTATCCTTTGAAGTTTAGAATGCTTGGCATCTATAGGAACTCAGAATTCAGATAGTGTTATTGATTCTCCTAGTTAAGTATGATGATTCTTGAACATAGCTACTTCATGAGTCTTGGCTGTGGCCCAAAGCACTCTGTCTTCCAGTATTACCACCGGATACATACATGCCACAGACACATAACTGGGTGAACCTTTTTAGATTGTGACTCAGCTTTGCTAGAGTCCCCAATTTGAG
>NC_029777.3:75679423-75680526 GCF_000817695.3 Arachis duranensis
TGCTTTTTTCTTGCTTCAAGAATCAATTTGATGATTTTTTTTAGATCCTCAATAACATTTCTCCTTTTCCATCATTCTTTCAAGAGCCAACAAATTTAACATTCTTTAAACAACAAATTCAAAAGACATATGCACTGTTCAAGCATTCATTCAGAAAACAAAAAGTATTGTCACCACATCAAACTAATTCATCTAGTTTCAGAGATAAATTCGAAATCCTGTACTTCTTGTTCTTTTGTAATAAAAACATTTTTCATTTAAGAAAGGTGATGGATTCATAGGACATTCATAGCTTTAAGGCATATACACTAAGATACGAATGATCATGTAATAAGACACAAACATAGATAAACATAAGCATAAAAATTCGAAAAATAGAAAATAAAGAACAAGGAGATTAAAGAACGGGTCCACCTTAGTGATGGCGGCTTGTTCATCCTCTTGAAGATCTTATGGAGTGCTTGAGCTCCTCAATGTCTCTTCCTTGCCTTTGTTGCTCCTAGGGAGGTGTTGATTTGCTCTCAATAGTTTTGTGGAGGAAAGTGCATCCCTTGAGATAAATCTCTCCATCTCCCATAGCTCGGAAGTGGAAGCTTTTGCCTTCCCTTTCCTCTTTCTAGAGGTTTCTCCGGCCTTAGGTGCCATAAATGGTTATGGAGAAACAAAAAGCAACGCTTTTACCACACCAAAATTAGAAGTTTTGCTCGTCCTCGAGCAAAAGAAGAAAGAAGAGAGAGAGAGAGTGGTGGGGTAGGTGGGGATCCTGTGGGGTCCACAGATCCTGAGGTGTCAAGGATAATTCATCCCTGCACCAAGTGGTGAGTAAAAATGCTCCTTCTGCCAATCCTGGCGTTAAACGCCAGGCTGGTGCCCATTTCTGGTGTTTAACGCCAGTCTGGTGCCCCTTTCTGGCGTTAAACGCCCAGAATGGTGCCAGACTGGGTGTTAAACGCCCATTTGCTGCCCTTACTGGCGTTTAAATGCCAGCAAGTTTTCCTCCAGGGTGTGCTATTTTTCTTTCTATTTTTCATTCTGTTTCTGCTTTTTCAATTGATTTTGTGACTTTCCATGATCATCAACCTATAGAAAACATAAAATAACAA
>NC_029777.3:75680553-75682202 GCF_000817695.3 Arachis duranensis
ATGTTGGAACCTCCCAACACCAAACTTAGAGGTTGGTGTCGGCCTCCCAACACCAAACTTATAGTTTGACTGTGGGGGCTCTGTTTGACTCTGTTTTGAGATAAGCTTTTCATGCTTTCTTTCCATGGTTACAGAAGGGGAATCTTGAGTCTTATAGTTTGCACTGTCTGTAAGCCACAGAGCTTCCTGAATAGCAAATAATTGCTCATCCGGAAAGGTTTCAGAGATCTCAGTAGGAGGGAGGGATGCTCCTGCTACTAGTTCTATCTGGGACAGGTGATCAGCTACTTGATTCTCTGTCCCTTTTCTGTCTCTTATTTCTATATCAAACTCTTGCAGAAGCAACACCCATCTTATGAGCCTGGGTTTTGAATCCTGCTTTGTGAGTAGATATTTAAGAGCAGCATGGTCAGTGTACACAATCACTTTTGATTCTACTAAATAAAATCTGAACTTGTCAATGGCATAAACCACTGTAAGTAACTCCTTTTCTGTGGTTGTGTAGTTCTTCTGTGCATCATTTAGAATACGGCTGCCATAATAAATGACGTGCAGAAGCTTACCATACCTTTGTCTCAATACTGCACCAATGGCATGGTCACTGGCATCACACATTAGTTCAAATGGTAATGTCCAGTCTAGTACAGAGATGACTGGTGCTGTGACCAGCTTAGCTTTCAGAGTCTCAAACGCCTGTAGACACTCATTATCAAAGATAAATGGAGTGTCAACAGCTAGCAGATTACTCAGAGGTTTGGCAATTTTTGAAAAATCCTTTATAAACCTTCTGTAGAATCCTGCATGCTCCAGAAAGCTTCTGATTGCCTTAACATTGGCAGGTGGTGGTAATTTTTCAATTACCTCCACCTTAGCTTGATCCACCTCTATTCCTTTGTTCGAAATTTTATGCCCAAGGACAATTCCTTCAGTCACCATGAAGTGACATTTTTCCCAGTTTAAAACTAGGCTAGTCTCTTGGCATCTTTTCAGAACAAGAGCTAGATGGTTAAGGCAGGAGCTGAATGAGTCTCCAAATACTGAGATGTCATCCATGAAGACTTCCAGGAACTTCTCTACCATATCAGAGAAGATAGAGAGTATGCACCTCTGAAAGGTTGCAGGTGCATTGCACAGACCAAAAGGCATCCTTCTGTAGGCAAATACTCTAGAAGGACATGTGAATGCTGTTTTTTTTTGTCCTGAGGATCTACTGTAATTTGGTTGTAACCTGAATAGCCGTCCAAAAAGCAGTAGTATTCATGACCTGCTAGTTTCTCTAGCATCTGGTCTATGAATGGTAAAGGAAAACGATCCTTTCTGGTGACTGTATTGAGCCTTCTGTAGTCAATACACATGCGCCACCCTGTAACTATTCTTGTAGGAACAAGTTCATTCTTTTCATTATGAACCACTGTCATGCCTCCCTTCTTAGGGACAACATGGACAGGGCTCACCCAGGGGCTATCAGAAATAGGATAAATAATCCCAGCCTCTAGTAACTTAGTGACCTCTTTCTGCACTACCTCCTTCATGGCTGGATCTAGCCGCCTTTGTGGTTGAACAACTGGCTTAGCATCATCCTCCAATAGGATCTTGTGCATGCATCTTGCTGGGCTAATGCCCTTAAGATCACTTATGGACCACCCAAG
>NC_029777.3:75682410-75685309 GCF_000817695.3 Arachis duranensis
TTTTAGAATTTCTTTTATTTCCTTTAGTTCCTCCAGATCAGGCTGAACATCTTTAAAGATGTCATCTAGCTCTGATTCAAGACTTTCAGTCATATTGAGCTCCTCCACCAAAGAGTCAATAATAGCAGTGCTCATGAAGTCATTTGATGTGTCTGGATGCTGCATAGCTTTGACAACATTCAACTTGAACTCATCCTCATTGACTCTCAGGGTTAATTTCCCTTTTTGGACGTCAATGAGGGTCCGTCCAGTTGCTAGGAAAGGTCTTCCTAGAATGAGAGTTGCACTCTTATGCTCCTCATGTGCATGGTATCATAAAGCTTCCTGGATCTTGAAGCTTTTCTGGTAAGCTCCTTAATATGACTGCACTGCATTCTTCAGTGAGAAACACTTTTTTAGTTTCTCTCCAATCCTTCTTATGACTTAAGATTTCTTTTATTAACTTAGCATAAAAAGGTATTTGCTCAAGTGCCTCTGCAAATGGAATCTTTATTTCAAGAGTCCTTAGATAGTCTGCAAAGCGGGCAAATTGCTTATCCTGTTCCGCTTGGCAGAGTTTCTGAGGATAAGGCATTCTAGCTTTGTATTCCTCAACCTTAGTTGCTGCAGATTTATTGCCTACAGATGTGGGTTGAGAAGCCTTTTTAGATGGGTTATTATCAGCACTTGTATATGTCTGATCCTCCACTGGCATTTGAATGCCAGGGGTGGAAGCTGGAGTGGCGTTAGACGCCAACTCCTTACCTATTTCTCTAGGATTGGGTGCTTTTTTGGCGTTTAACGCCAGATTGCAACCCTTTTCTGGTGTTTGAACGCCAGAAGTGGCTACCCATTGGGCATTTAACGCCACTTTCTTACCCTTTTCTGGCATTTGAACGCTAGAATCATTCCTCTCTGGGCTCTTACTGCCCTCAGAGGGATTTTGGGTAGTTGGTTGGTCATCCTCTGTTAGTTGTTCCTTTCTTAGCTTTCTGTTGCTTTGAGTTGATACATTCAATGTCTTCCCACTCCTTTATTTAACAGCTTGGCATTCTTCTGTTATCTGTTTAGATAGTTGCTGTCTTGTCTGATTCAATTGTGCTTCCATATTATTGTTAGCATTTTTAGTGTCTTGGAGCATCTCTTTAAATTCTGCTAATTGTTTTGTCATAAGGAGTAATTGCTGATTAAGCTCAACCATCTGTTCTTGAGGTCATTATCCTCTTGTTTAAAGCCTTGGATGTCCAGCCTTAGCTGTGTCATCCTTTTTGGAGGGTAAAATTGATTCAGGAATTTGTCTGATAACTGTCTCTATGTCTTTATGCTTGCTGTAGGTTGGTTATTCAACCACCTCTTGGCTTGATCTTTTACAGCAAATGAAAACAGTAATAGTCTGTAGACATCCTGATCCACCTCTTTATCATGTAATGTGTCAGCAATTTGTAAGAATTGTGCTAGAAACTCAGTAGGTTCTTCCTGTGGAAGACCGAAATACTGGCAATTTTGCTGCACCATGATAATGAGTTGAGGATTTAGCTCAAAACTGCTTGCTTTAATGGGAGGTATACAAATGCTACTCCCATATGCATCTGTAATGGGGTTAGCATATGACCCCAGAGTCCTTCTGGACTGCTCAATTCCACTTAGATCCATGATGGAGAAAGGGAGATGATGCGGATATTATTTTTTTATTTTTTTTTATTAAAAGTGACCGAAAGAAAAAAATAAAATAAATGGAAAATAAATAAAATTTCGAAAACTGAATAAAAATAAGATCAAAGCAAATTGAAAACTAAATCAATTAGTTAATTAAAAAGAGTTTGGAATAAGCAATTAAAAAGATATGATTGAAAATATGATTGCAATTAAAAAGATTTGATTTTTGAAAAAGATTTGAAAAGATCAATTTTTGAGATTAGAATTTTGACTTGACTAAAAAAAAGATATGATTTTGAAAATCTTTGACTAAATTAATGCAAAATTTCAAAAATTATGAGTAAAATAAGGAAAGGATAATTTTTTTGATTTTTAAATTTTAATGAGGAAAGAGAAAAACAACAAAAAGACACTAAACTTAAAAATATTAGATCAAAACAAAGAGAACAATCAAGAAAACTTTGAATGTCAAGATGAACACCAACAACACTTTGAAGGTCAAGATGAACACCAAGAACAAATTTTTGAAAAAATTTTTAAATGAATAAAAGCACAAAAGACACCAAACTTAAAATTTTTAGAAAATCAAACACAAATTTTCGAAAACTTAAAGGAAAACACAAGGAAGACATCAAACTTAAAATATGAAAGTAAAATCAGATAAAAGACTCTAAACCAACAAAAATAAAACAGTCCTAATCTAAGCAACAAGATAGTCCGTCAGTTGTCCAAACTCGAACAATCCCCGGCAACGGCGCCAAAAACTTGGTGCACGAAATTGCAATCAAACTTTTGCAATTCCGCACAACTAACCAGCAAGTGCACTGGGTCGTCCAAGTAATACCTTACGTGAGTAAAGGTCGATCCCACGAAGATTGTCGGCTTGAAGCAAGCTATGGTTATCTTGTAACTCTTAGTCAGGATATCAATAATTATCAGGGTTGATTGTAAAAAGCAAAAGAATATGAAATAAGTACTTGTTTTGCAGTAATAGGGAACAGGTTGAGGTTTTGGAGATGCTCTATCTTCTGAACCTCTGCTTTCCTACTATCTTCTTCTTCAAGCATGCAAGGCTCCTTCCATGGCAAGCTGTATTTAGGGTTTCACCGTTGTCAATGGCTACCTCCAATCCTCTCAGTGAAAATGTTCAACGCGCTCTGTCACAGCACGGCTAATCATCTGTCGGTTCTCAATCAGGTTGGAATAGAATCCAATGATTCTTTTGCGTTTGTCACTAACGCCCAGCCTTCAGGAGTTTGAAGCT
>NC_029777.3:75685415-75686309 GCF_000817695.3 Arachis duranensis
GAACAAGTGATATCTTAGAATGGAAGCAAGCATGATTGAATAAGAAACAGTAGTAATTGCATTAATCCATCAAGACACAGCAGAGCTCCTCACCCCCAACCATGGGGTTTAGAGACTCATGCCGTAGAAGATACAATGAGAAATGTGTAAAGTGTCATGAGGTACAGATACAATGTCAAAAGATCCTATTAATAGTGAACTAGTAGCCTAGGGTATACAGAAATGAGTAAATGACATAAAAATCCACTTCCGGGGTCCACTTCGTGTGTTCCTGGGCTGAGCATTGAAGCTTTTATGTGTAGAGACTTTTTCTGGAGTTAAACGCTAGCTTTTATGCCAGTTTGGGCGTTTAACTCCAATTCTTATGCCAGTTCCGGCGTTAAACGCCGGGAATTCTGAAGCTGATTTGCAACGCCGGTTTGGGCCATCAAATCTTAGGCAAAGTATGGATTATTATACATTGCTGGAAAGCCCAGGATGTCTACTTTCCAACGCCGTTAAGAGAGCGCCAATTGGGCTTCTGTAGCTCCAGAAAATCCACTTTGAGTGCAGGGAGGTCAGAATCCAACAGCATCTGCAGTCCTTTTCAGCCTCTGAATCAGATTTTTGCTCAGGACCCTCAATTTCAGCCAGAAAATACCTAAAATCACAGAAAAACACACAAACTCATAGTAAAGCCCAGAAAAGTGAATTTTAACTAAAAACTAATAAAAATATACTAAAAACTAACTAAAATATACTAAAAACATACTAAAAATAATGCCAAAAAGCGTATAAATTATCCGCTCATCACAACACCAAACTTAAATTGTTGCTTGTTCCCAAGCAACTGAAAATCAAATAGGATAAAAAGAAGAGAACATACTATAGACTCCAAAATATCAATGAAACTTA
>NC_029777.3:75686957-75688729 GCF_000817695.3 Arachis duranensis
GAAAAATAGAAAATAAAGAACAAGGAGATTAAAGAACGGGTCCACCTTAGTGATGGCGGCTTGTTCTTCCTCTTGAAGATCTTATGGAGTGCTTGAGCTCCTCAATGTCTCTTCCTTGCCTTTGTTGCTCCTAGGGAGGTGTTGATTTGCTCTCAATAGTTTTGTAGAGGAAAGTGCATCCCTTGAGATAAATATCTCCATCTCCCATAGCTCGGAGGTGGAAGCTTTTGCCTTCCCTTTCCTCTTTCTAGAGGTTTCTCCGGCCTTAGGTGCCATAAATGGTTATGGAGAAACAAAAAGCAACGCTTTTACCACACCAAACTTAGAAGGTTTGCTCGTCCTCGAGCAAAAGAAGAAAGAAGAGAGAGAGTGGTGGGGTAGGTGGGGATCCTGTGGGGTCCACAGATCCTGAGGTGTCAAGGATAATTCATCCCTGCACCGAGTGGCGAGCAAAAATGCTCCTTCTGCCAATCCTGGCGTTAAACGCCGGGCTGGTGCCCATTTCTGGCGTTTAACGCCAGTCTGGTGCCCCTTTCTGGCGTTAAACGCCCAGAATGGTGCCAGACTGGGCGTTAAACGCCCATTTGCTGCCCTTACTAGCCTTTAAACGCCAGCAAGTTTTCCTCCAGGGTGTGCTATTTTTCTTTCTATTTTTCATTCTGTTTCTGCTTTTTCAATTGATTTTGTGACTTTTCATAATCATCAACCTATAGAAAACATAAAATAACAAAGGAAAATAATAAATATAACATTGGGTTGCCTTCCAACAAGCGCTTCTTTAATGTCAGTAGCTTGACAGTGGGCTCTCATGGAGCCTCACAGATACCCAGAGCCATGTTGGAACCTCCCAACACCAAACTTAGAGTTTGAATGTGGGGGTTCAACACCAAACTTAGAAGTTGGTTGTGGCCTCCCAACACCAAACTTAGAGTTTGACTGTGGGGCTCTGTTTGACTCTGTTTTGAGATAAGCTCTTCATGCTTCCTTTCCATGGTTACAGAAGGGGAATCTTGAGTCTTATAGTTTGCACTGTCTGTAAGCCACAGAGCTTCCTGAATAGCAAATAATTGCTCATCCGGAAAGGTTTCAGAGATCTCAGTAGGAGGGAGGGATGCTCCTGCTACTAGTTCTATCTGGGACAGGTGATCAGCTACTTGATTTTCTGTCCCTTTTCTGTCTCTTATTTCTATATCAAACTCTTGCAGAAGCAACACCCATCTTATGAGCCTGGGATTTGCATCCTGCTTTGTGAGTAGATATTTAAGAGCAACATGGTCAGTGTACACAATCACTTTTGATCCTACTAAATAAGATCTGAACTTGTCAATGGCATAAACCCCTGCAAGTAACTCCTTTTCTGTGGTTGTGTAGTTCTTCTATGCATCATTTAGAATATGGCTGCCATAATAAATGACGTGCAGAAGCTTACCATGCCTTTGTCCCAATACTGCACCAATGGCATGGTCACTGGCATCACACATTAGTTCAAATGGTAATGTCCAGTCTGGTACAGAGATGACTGGTGCTGTGACCAGCTTAGCTTTCAGAGTCTCAAACGCCTGTAGACACTCATTATCAAAGATAAATGGAGTGTCAACAGCTGGCAGATTACTCAGAGGTTTGGCAATTTTTGAAAAATCCTTTATAAACCTTCTGTAGAATCCTGCATGCCCCAGAAAGCTTCTGATTGCCTTAACATTGGCAGGTGGTGGTAATTTTTCAATTACCTCCACCTTAGCTTGATCCACCTCTATTCCTTTGTTCGAAATTTT
>NC_029777.3:75691024-75693267 GCF_000817695.3 Arachis duranensis
TCCATGTCTTTATGCTTGCTGTAGGTTGGTTATTCAACCACCTCTTGGCTTGATCTTTTACAGCAAATGGAAACAGTAATAGTCTGTAGACATCCTGATCCACCTCTTTATCATGTAATGTGTCAGCAATTTGTAAGAATTGTGCTAGAAACTCAGTAGGTTTTTCCTGTGGAAGACCGGAATACTGGCAATTTTGCTGCACCATGATAATGAGTTGAGGATTTAGCTCAAAACTGCTTGCTTTAATGGGAGGTATACAGATGCTACTCTCATATGCAGCTGTAATGGGGTTAGCATATGACCCCAGAGTCCTTCTGGACTGCTCAATTCCACTTAGATCCATGATGGAGAAAGGGAGATGATGCGGATATTATTTTTTTTACTAAAAGTGACCGAAAGAAAAAAAAATAAAATAAATGGAAAATAAATAAAATTTCAAAAATTGAAAGAAAATAAGATCAAAGCAAATTGAAAACTAAATCAATTAGTTAATTAAAAAGAGTTTGGAATAAGCAATTAAAAAGATATGATTGAAAATATGATTGCAATTAAAAAGATTTGATTTTTGAAAAAGATTTGAAAAGATCAATTTTTGAGATTAGAATTTTGACTTGACTAAAAAAAAGATATGATTTTGAAAATCTTTGACTAAATTAATGAAAAATATCAAAAATTATGAGTAAAATAAGGAAAGGATAATTTTTTTGATTTTTAAATTTTAATGAGGAAAGAGAAAAACAACAAAAAGACACTAAACTTAAAAATATTAGATCAAAACAAAGAGAACAAACAAGAAAACTTTGAATGTCAAGATGAACACCAAGAACATTTTGAAGGTCAAGATGAACACCAAGAACAAATTTTTGAAAAAATGTTTAAGTGAATAAAAGCACAAAAGACACCAAACTTAAAATTTTTAGAAAATCAAACACAAATTTACGAAAACTTAAAGGAAAACACAAGGAAGACACCAAACTTAAAATATGAAACTAAAATCAAATAAAAGACTCTAAACCAACAAAAATAAAACAGTCCTAATCTAAGCAACAAGATAGACCGTCAGTTGTCCAAACTCGAACAATCCCCGGCAACGGCACCAAAAACTTGGTGCACGAAATTGCAATCACACTTTTGCAACTCCGCACAACTAACCAGCAAGTGCACTGGGTCGTCCAAGTAATACCTTACGTGAGTAAGGGTCCATCCCACGGAGATTGTCGGCTTGAAGCAAGCTATGGTTATGATGAGCGGATATTTTATATGCTTTTTGGGGGTAATTTCATGTAGATTTTAGCATGTTTTAGTTAGTTTCTAGGAGAATATTATTAGTTTTTAAGCAAAAATCATATTTCTGGACTTTACTATGAGCTTGTGTGTTTTTCTATGATTTCAGGTATTTTCTGGCTGAAATTGAAGGAGCTGAGCAAAAATCTGAGTTAGGCTGAAAAAGGACTGCTGATGCTGTTGGATCCTGACCTCTCTGCACTCGAAATGGATTTTCTGGAGCTACAGGAGTCCAATTGGCGCGCTCTCAACGGCGTTGAAAAGTAGACATCTAGGGCTTTCCAGAAATATATAATAGTCCATACTTTGCGCGAAGATAGACGACGTAACTTGGCGTTGAACGCCAAGTTCATGCTGCTGTCTGGAGTTAAACGCCAGAAAAACGTCATGATCCGGAGTTGAACGCCCAAAACACGTCATAACCTGAAGTTTAACGCCAAGAAAGGCCTGTACTCGTGGATAGCTTTAGTCTTAGCCCCAGCACACACCTAGTGGGCCCCAGAAGTGGATTTCTGCACCAATTATCTTAGTTTATTCATTTTCTGTAAACCTAGGTTACTAGTTTACTATTTAAACAACTTTTAGAAACTTATCTTGTACCTCATGACATTTTCAGATCTGAATTACATACTTTGTGACGGTATGAGTGTCTAAACTCCATTGTTGGGGGTGAGGAGCTCTGCAGCGTCTCGATGATTTAATACAATTCCTTTGTTTTCCATTCAAACACGCTTGTTCCTATCTAAGATGTTTATTCGCGCTTAATTATGAAGAAGGTGATGATCCGTGACACTCATCACCTTCCTCAATCCATGAACGTGTGCCTGACAACCACCTCCGTTCTACATCAGATTGAATGAATGTCTCTTAGATTCCCCAACAGAATCTTCGTGGTATAAGCCGGATCGATGGCGACATTCATGAGAATCCGGAAAGTCTAAACCTTGTCTGTGGTATTC
>NC_029777.3:75695336-75695600 GCF_000817695.3 Arachis duranensis
AGCTGGTGGATCTATACATATGAGAAAAACAATTGAAGAAGCTCAAGAGCTTATTGATGCAGTTGCCAGAAATCAGCATCTGTACCTGAGCAGTGAATCTTCCATGAAAGAAGAAGCTAAAACAGTAACTGCAGAAATCAGTCCGGTGGGTCAGGCTAATGAAATTAATCAACAATTGGACTATCTAACTCAGCAGCTAGCCGAATTCAAGGAAATATTACAGGAAACAAGAATGGCTAACAGGAATATGGAAGTGCAATTAAA
>NC_029777.3:75695752-75697041 GCF_000817695.3 Arachis duranensis
AGCAGGAAGCCAAGAAATGAACAGATGTCTACTCAAAATCCCTCTGAGGACAATCAGAGCCCAGAGAGGAATGATGCTGGCGCTGAACGCCCAGACCATGCTCATTCCTGGCGTTCAACGCCAGAAACAAGCATGAATCCGGCGTTGAACGCCCAAAGGGAACATGGTTCTGGTGTTCAAACGCCAGTAACCAATAAGGAAGTGGCGTCTAACGCCACTCCAGCTTCCACCCCTGGCATTCAAATGCCAGTGGGTGATCAGTCACATACAAGTGCTGATAACAACCCTTCTAAAAAGGCTTCCCAACCTACTTCTGTAGGTAATAAACCTACAGCAACTAAGGTTGAGGAATACAAAGCCAAAATGCCTTATCCTCAAAAACTCCGCCAAGCGGAACAGGATAAGCAATTTGCCCGCTTTGCAGACTATCTTAGGACTCTTGAAATAAAGATCCCGTTTGCAGAAGCACTTGAGCAAATACCCTCTTATGCTAAGTTCATGAAAGAGATCTTAAGTCATAAGAAGGATTGGAGGGAGATTGAAAAAGTTTACCTCACTGAAGAATGCAGTGCTGTCATTCTGAAGAGCTTACCTGAGAAGCTTAAAGATCCTGGAAGCTTTATGATACCATGCACATTAGAAGGTACTTGTACCAAGCAAGCTTTATGTGATCTTGGGGCAAGTATCAATCTAATACCTGCATCTACTATCAGAAAGCTTGGCTTGACTGAAGAAATCAAACCAACCAGGATATGTCTGCAACTTGCTGATGGCTCTATTAAATACCCATCAGGGGTGATTGAAGACATGATTGTCAAGGTCGGGCCATTCGCCTTTCCTACTGACTTTGTGGTGCTGGAAATGGAGGAGCACAAGAATGCAACTCTCATTCTAGGAAGACCTTTCCTAGCCACTGGCCGAACCCTCATTGATGTCCAAAAAGGGGAAGTAACCTTGAGAGTCAATGAGGAGGAGTTTAAGTTGAATGTTGTCAAAGCCATGCAACATCCAGACACCCCAAATGACTACATGAGTGTTGATATTATTGACTCTCTGGTAAGAGAGGTCAATATGGCTGAGAATCTCAAATCAGAGCTAGAGGACATCTTTAAAGATGTTCAGCCTGATTTGGAGGAATCAGAGAAGATAATAGAACCTCTGAAAATCCCTCAAGAAGAGGAGAAACCTCCAAAACCCGAACTCAAACCATTACCACCATCCCTGAAATATGCATTTCTGGGAGAAGGTGAAACCTTTCCTGTAATTATAAGCTCTACCTTAGAGCCACA
>NC_029777.3:75697510-75698169 GCF_000817695.3 Arachis duranensis
AGCTCCTGCCTTAACCATTTAGCACTTGTTCTGAAAAGATGCCAAGAGACTAACCTGGTTTTAAATTGGGAAAAATGTCACTTTATGGTGACTGAAGGAATTGTCCTTGGGCACAAAATTTCGAACAAGGGAATAGATGTGGATCAAGCTAAGGTAGAAGTAATTGAAAAATTACCACCACTTGCTAATGTTAAGGCAATCAGAAGCTTTCTGGGGCATGCAGGATTCTATAGGAGGTTTATAAAGGATTTTTCAAAAATCGCCAAGCCTCTGAGCAACCTGCTAGCTGCTGACACGCCATTTATCTTTGATAAAGAGTGTCTGCAGGCATTTGAGACTCTGAAAGCTGAATTGGTTACTGCACCAATCATCTCTGCACCAGACTGGACATTACCATTTGAATTGATGTGTGATGCCAGTGACCATGCCATTGGTGCAGTGTTGGGACAAAGGCATGACAAGCTTCTGCACGTCATTTACTATGCCAGCCGTATTCTAAATGATGCACAAAAGAATTACACAACCACAGAAAAAGAGCTACTAGCAGTGGTTTACGCCATTGACAAATTCAAATCCTATTTAGTAGGATCAAAAGTGATTATGTACACTGATCATGCTGCTCTTAAATACCTACTCACAAAGCAGGATTCAAAACCCAG
>NC_029777.3:75699287-75700676 GCF_000817695.3 Arachis duranensis
AGTCCAGCTAATGACATTAAAGAAGCGCTTGCTGGGAGGCAACCCAGCCATTCACAAAATTTAATTTTATTTGTTTTTTTCTAATTGATCAAGTTTTATAGGTAGATGCTACAGTATCTTCAAAAGGTGAAATAGCAATTGGTTGAAGTCACAAAGTTACAAGGAAAATTGGAAGCTCACTGGCGTGACAAAGCCAGTAAGGAATACTTTGGGCATTGAACGCCCAAAAGAAGCACCCACTGGGCGTTTAACGCCAGTAAGGGTAGCCATCTGGGCGTTAAACGCCAGAAAGGAGCATCCTCTGGGCGTTAAACGCCAGAAAGATGCACCTTCTGGGCGTTTAACGCCAGTATGCTAGCATCCTGGGCGTTCAGAAAAACGCCCAGTGACAAAGGACTTCCTGGCGTTCAACGCCAGAAAGAAGCACCAGATGGGCGTTGAACGCCCAGGAGAAGCAACATTTGGGCGTTAAACGCCCAAAACATGCACCATGTGGGCGTTTAACGCCAGGATGGTGAGAGGAGGTACAAATTCGTTTTTCTTTATAATTTTTCAAAATTTTATGTTTCAATTCATGATTTCTTGCATAAACATGTTTCAAAATATCATCTTCAATTCCAAAAGTGTTTCTCTTAATTTCTAAAAACCCTGATTTCTAAAAATTCACGTTTCAAAAATATTAAATATATCTTAATCCATAAAGCCAAATGGTTTTCCAATCCAATCCAACTCTTTTAAGTTTATTTTCAAAAATCAATTATCTTTTTAAAATCTTTTTCAAAATTAAAAATTTCAAATTCATCTTTTAATTTATTATTCATATCTTTCTCTTTTTAAATTATATCTTTTTCTGATCATATCTTCTATCTTATCTTTTTCTTATTTTCGAAAATTACCCTCCCCCCTCCCTATATTTTGAGTTCGGCGCCTCCTCCTCATCATCTTCCCACACTTGCTCTCCTTCTATCCCTCTTCTTTCTTCTCTTTTGCTTGAGGGCAAGCAAAGCTCTAAGTTTGGTGTGTTTTATCCGTGATCACAAAAACATACCCACTAAAGATCATGGCTCCTAGAGGAAAACAACCCAACCCAAGAGGCAAGAAAGAAAGCACTCCAAAGCCACTTTGGAATCAAGGGAAGTTCTTAACTAAAGAACATTCAGACCATTACTACAAGATAATGAGTCACAGATCCGTGATCCTGGAAGTCAGATTTGATCTGAAAGAAGATGAATATCCGGAGATCCAAGAGCAAATTCGAAACAGGAATTGGGAAATTCTGGCCAATCCTGAAACGAAAGTGGGAAGGAACATGGTTCAGGAATTCTATGCTAATCTATGGCAGACAGACAGGCAAAGAATAATTGGAGCTGCTCTCTTTGACCATCGGAC
>NC_029777.3:75701038-75702168 GCF_000817695.3 Arachis duranensis
TGCATCATGTTGGGAAAAGAAGTGGAAGTCCATCAGCTGATCTCATGTGAGCTATATAAAATAGCAAACAGGAATTCTAAGGACGCCAGATTGGCTTATCCAAGCTTAATTTCTATGCTTTGCAAAGATGCTGGAGTAAAGATGGGAATAACTAAATATATCCTAATTGAAAAGCCCATTACTGGAATATCAATGGTTAGACAACAGCAACAAGATGATTCAACCAAGAGGAGAGCATAAGAAGCCCTCCCAGAACTGCCCCAATTCGAATATTGGGAACATCTTGAGGCTTCTATTTCCAAATTACAAGAAGCTATGGACCAAATAAAGGAAGAACAGAATAATCAAAGCAGCATGATTTGCAAACTGCTCAAGGAACAGGAGGAGCAAGGGCGTGATCTAAGGGAACTGAAGCGCCAAAAAATTAATCCTTGAACAGCACCCCACAGATTAGAGGAACATCTACTCCTCAAAACAACAGGTTGCTGAGTTCCAATTTTTTTCTGCTTTAGCTTAGTGATAGTATTATTATAGAAATTCACCTTAGGAGATATTTAGTAGTAATTAGTATGTCTATTTTGATTTTATGTCCAATTAAGCTATAATTTATTTTTCTCATCATCATCAGGCATGAATAAAGTAGTAGATTTTTAGAATAAAGAAGTAATCTATATTTTTCGAGTTCTCAATAATAAAAATTATAATTAATTATATGTGGTGGCAATACTTTTTGTTCTCTGAATGAATGCTTGAACAGTGCATAATTTGTACTTTGAATTTGATGAATATTGGCTCCTGAAAGGATGAGGAACACGAAAAATATTATTGATAATCTGAAAAATCATGAAATTGATTCTTGAAGCAAGAAAAAGCAGTCAAAAAAAAAAGCCATGAGCACTAGGCAAGAGTAGAAAGGATCCAAGGCTTTGAGCATCAATGGATAGGAGGGCCCAAGGAAATAAAATCCAGGCCTCAGCGGCTAAACCAAGCTGTCCCTAACCATGTGCTTGTGGCATGCAGGTCCAAGTTACAAACTTGAGACTAAGTGGTTAAAGTCGTGATCCAAAGCAAAAGAGTGTGCTTAAGAGCTCTGGACACCACGGACTGGGGACTCTAGCAAAGCTGAGTCA
>NC_029777.3:75703046-75704017 GCF_000817695.3 Arachis duranensis
TGCACCAATTATCTTAGTTTATTCATTTTCTGTAAACCTAGGTTACTAGTTTACTATTTAAACAACTTTTAGAAACTTATCTTGTACCTCATGACATTTTCAGATCTGAATTACATACTTTGTGACGGCATAAGTCTCTAAACTCCATTGTTGGGGGTGAGGAGCTCTGCAGCGTCTCAATGATTTAATACAATTCCTTTGTTTTCCATTCAAACACGCTTGTTCCTATCTAAGATGTTTATTCGCGCTTAATTATGAAGAAGGTGATGAGCCGTGACACTCATCACCTTCCTCAATCCATGAACGTGTGCCTGACAACCACCTCCGTTCTACATCAGATTGAATGAATATCTCTTAGATTCCTTAATCAGAATCTTCGTGGTATAAGTCGGATTGATGCGGCATTCATGAGAATCAGGAAAGTCTAAACCTTGTCTGTGGTATTCCGAGTAGGATTCTGGGATTGAATGACTGTGACGTGCTTCAAACTCCTGAGGGTTGGGCGTTAGTGACAGACGTAAAAGAATCAATGGATTCTATTCCAACCTGATTGAGAACCAACAGATGATTAGCCGTGCTGTGACAGAGCATAGGAACGTTTTCACTGAGAGGATGGGAGGTAGCCACTGACAACGGTGACACCCTACATGGAGCTTGCCATGGAAGGAGCCTTGCGTGTGTTGAAGGATTTCAAGGAAGAGTTGAAGTTCAAAGGACAAAGCATCTCCAAAACTCCAACACATTCCCCATTACTGCACAACAAGTAACGCTACTATTCTCTATTATTTTTCTTACAATTTTAAATACTTTGACTTCTTACAATTAAATCCAAATAACCTTGTTGACATCCTAACTAAGATTAATAAAATAAACATTGATTGCTTCAAACCAATAATCTCCGTGGGATCGACCCTTACTCACGTAAGGTATTACTTGGACGACCCAGTGCACTTGCTGGTTAGTTGTGCGAA
>NC_029777.3:75704175-75705432 GCF_000817695.3 Arachis duranensis
AAATTTTGATAGGATAGTTCCTTTTCAAAAATTTCTTTTCAAAAATATTATTTTTCCTAATTAATTGTTAATTTTTCGTGTTAGTGTTCTTGGTTCTTCCTTGATCTTCAAGTTGTTCTTGATAATTGGTTATACCCTTTGGAACCTTTTTCAAAAATAATTTTTCTTGGATTGAATCTTGTGCTAAACTTTAAGTTTGGTGTCTTCTTGTTAATCTTTTTATAATTTTCGAAAATTTTATTAAAGTTTTCTAAAAATTTTAAGTTTGGTGTTCTGCCTTTTATTCTTGGTGTTCTTGTGAATCTTCAAGGTGTTCTTGAGTTTTTCTTGTGTCTTGATCTTAAAATTTTTAAGTTTGGTGTTCCTTGGTGTTTTCCCTCCAAAAAAAATTTTCGAAAATAAGGAGCACTAGATCTAAAAATTTTAAGTCTTGTGTCTTTTGTGTGTTTTTCTCTTTCATCATAAAATTCAAAATTCAAAAAAATTTTATATTTTCTAACTAATCTTGAACTACTTTTTCAAAATTTTTCTATACATAAAATTTTAGATTTTAATTTCAATTTTTTTCGAAAAATTTTCAAAAAAAAAATTTTAACTTCTTTTTATATATTTTGTTTTTATTTATTCCATTTTTTTTTCTAAATCAACATATAAATTATCTCTTGTAATCCAATATGGAAGCAAGTAGGAATGAACAGTCCAAGAGGACTCTGGGGTCATATGCTAACCCCACTACTGCTTCATATGGGAGTAGTATCTGTATACCCTCCATTGGAGTTAGTAGCTTTGAGCTGAATCCTCAGCTCATTATCATGGCGCAGCAAAACTGCCAGTATTCTGGTCTTCCACATGAAGAACCTACAGAGTTTCTGGCACAATTTCTGCAAATTGCTGATACAGTACATGATAAGGAAGTAGATCAGGATGTCTACAGATTATTACTGTTTCCATTTGCTGTAAAAGATCAAACTTAAATTATTGCTTGTCCCCAAGCAACTGAAAATCAAATAGGATAAAAAGAAGAGAACATACTATAGGCTCCAAAATATCAATGAAACTTAGCTCCAATTAGATGAGCGGGACTAGTAGCTTTTTGCTTCTGAACAGTTTTGGCATCTCACTTTATCCTTTGAAGTTTTAAATGATTAGCATCCATAGGAACTCAAAGTTCAGATAGTGTTATTAATTCTCCTAGTTAAGTATGTTGATTTTTGAACACAACTACTTTTATGAGTCTTGGCCGTGACCCTAAGCACT
>NC_029777.3:75706140-75706380 GCF_000817695.3 Arachis duranensis
TGGGGATCCTGTGGGGTCCACAGATCCTGAGGTGTCAAGGATAATTCATCCCTGCACCAAGTGGTGAGCAAAAATGCTCCTTCCGCCAATCTTGGCGTTAAACGCTGGGCTGGTGCCCATTTCTGGCGTTTAACGCCAGTCTGGTGCCCTTTTCTGGCGTTAAACGCCCAGAATGGTGCCAGACTGGGCGTTAAACGCCCATTTGCTACCCTTACTGGCGTTTAAACGCCAGCAAGTTTT
>NC_029777.3:75706518-75707663 GCF_000817695.3 Arachis duranensis
ATCATCAACCTATAGAAAACATAAAAACAAAGGAAATTAGGATAAATATAACATTGGGTTGCCTCCCAACAAGCGCTTCTTTAATGTCTGTAGCTTGACAGTGGGCTCTCATGGAGCCTCACAGATACTCAGAGCCATGATGGAACCTCCCAACACCAAACTTAGAGTTTGAATGTGGGGGTTCAACACCAAACTTAGAAGTTGGTTGTGGCCTCCCAACACCAAACTTAGAGTTTGACTATGGGGGCTCTGTTTGACTCTGTTTTGAGATAAGTTCTTCATGCTTCCTTTCCATGGTTACAGAAGGGGAATCTTGAGTCTTATAGTTTGCACTGTCTGTAAGCCACAGAGCTTTCTGAATAGCAAATAATTGCTCATCCGGAAAGGTTTCAGAGATCTTAGTAGGAGGGAGGGATGCTCCTGCTACTAGTTCTATCCGGGACAGGTGATCAGCTACTTGATTCTCTGTCCCTTTTCTGTCTCTTATTTCTATATCAAACTCTTGCAGAAGCAACACCCATCTTATGAGCCTGGGTTTTGAATCCTGCTTTGTGAGTAGATATTTAAGAGCAGCATGGTCAGTGTACACAATCACTTTTGATCCTACTAAATAAGATCTGAACTTGTCAATGGCATAAACCACTGCAAGTAACTCCTTTTCTGTGGTTGTGTAGTTCTTCTATGCATCATTTAGAATACGGCTGCCATAATAAATGACGTGCAGAAGCTTACCATGCCTTTGTCCCAATACTGCACCAATGGCATGGTCACTGGCATCACACATTAGTTCAAATGGTAATGTCCAGTCTGGTACAGAGATGACTGGTGCTATGACCAGCTTAGCTTTCAGAGTCTCAAACACCTGTAGACACATCAAAGATAAATGGACTGTCAATAGCTAGCAGATTACTCAGAGGTTTGGCAATTTTTGAAAAATCCTTTATAAACCTTCTGTAGAATCCTGCATGCCCCAGAAAGCTTCTGATTGCCTTAACATTGGTAGGTGGTGGTAATTTTTCAATTACTTCAACTTTAGCTTGATCCACCTCTATTCCCTTGTTTGAAATTTTATGCCCAAGGACAACTCCTTCAGTCACCATAAAGTGACATTTCTCCCAGTTTAAAACCAGGTTAGTCTCTTGGCA
>NC_029777.3:75707758-75708187 GCF_000817695.3 Arachis duranensis
AAGAAGTCATCCATGAAGACTTCCAGGAACTTCTCTACCATATCAGAGAAGATAGAGAGCATGCACCTCTGAAAGGTTGCAGGTGCATTGCACAGACCAAAAGGCATCCTTCTGTAGGCAAATACTCTAGAAGGACATGTGAATGCTGTTTTCTCTTGGTCCTGAGGATCTACTGCAATTTGGTTGTAACCTGAATAGCCGTCCAAAAAGCAGTAGTATTCATGACCTGCTAGTCTCTCTAGCATCTGGTCTATAAATGGTAAAGGAAAATGATCCTTTCTATTGACTGTATTGAGCCTTCTGTAGTCAATACACATGCGCCACCCTGTAACTATTCTTGTAGGAACAAGTTTATTCTTTTCATTATGAACCACTGTCATGCCTCCCTTCTTAGGGACAACGTGGACAGGGCTCACCCAGGGGCTATCA
>NC_029777.3:75708291-75708971 GCF_000817695.3 Arachis duranensis
GGATTTAGCCGCCTTTGTGGTTGAACCACTGGCTTAGCATCGTTCTCTAATAGGATCTTGTGCATGCATCTTGTTGGGCTAATGCCCTTAAGATCACTTATGGACCACCCAAGAGCTGTCTTGTGTGTCCTTAGCACTTGAATTAGTGCTTCCTCTTCCTGTGGATTTAGAGCAGAGCTTATGATCACTGGAAAAGTGTCACCTTCTCCCAGAAATGCATATTTCAGGGATGGTGGTAGTGGCTTGAGCTCTGGTTTAGGAGGCTTCTCTTCTTCCTGAGGAATTTTCAGAATTTCTTTTATTTCCTTTAGTTCCTCCAGATCAGGCTGAACATCTTTAAAGATGTTATCTAGCTCTGATTCAAGACTTTCAGTCATATTGACCTCCTCCACCAAAGAGTCAATAATATCAGTGCTCATGCAGTCATTTGATGTGTCTAGATGCTGCATAGCTTTGACAACATTCAACTTGAACTCATCCTCATTGACTCTCAGGGTTAATTCCCCTTTTTGGATGTCAATGAGGGTCCATCCAGTTGCTGGGAAAGGTCTTCCTAGAATGAGAGTTGCACTCTTGTGCTCCTCCATTTCCCGCACTAGAAAGTCAGTGGGAAAGGCAAATGGCCCAACCTTGACAATCATGTCCTCAATTATGCCTGATGGGTATTTAATGGAGCCATC
>NC_029777.3:75709153-75709805 GCF_000817695.3 Arachis duranensis
TGCTTAAGGGGGTTGTTATCAGCACTTGCAAGTGTCTGACCCCTTTGTGGCGTTTGAACGCTAAGATTGGGTGCTTTTTGGGTGTTTAACGCCAGATTGCAACCCTTTTCTGGCGTTTGAACGCCAGAAGTGGCTACCCATTGGGCATTTAACGCCACTTTCTTACCCTTTTCTGGCGTTTGAACGCCAGAATCATTCCTCTATGGGCTCTTACTATCCTTAGAGGGATTTTGGGTAGTTGGTTGGTCATCCTCTGTTAGTTGTTCCTTTCTTAGCTTTCTGCTGCTTTGAGTTGATACATTCAATGTCTTCCCACTCCTTTGTTTAACAGCTTGGCATTCTTCTGTTATCTGTTTAGATAGTTGCTGTCTTGTCTGATTCAATTGTGCTTCCATATTCTTGTTAGCATTTTTAGTGTCTTGGAGAATCTCTTTAAATTCTGCTAATTGTTTTGTCATAAGGAGTAATTGCTGATTAAGCTCAACCATCTGTTCTTGAGGGTTAGGATCAGTAGTTACTGCCATAGCTTCTTCTTTTATAGAGGACTCACTGCTTGAGTATAAATGTTGATTTCTAGCAACAATATCTATAAGCTCTTGAGCCTCTTCAATCGTCTTCCTCATATGTATAGATCCACCAGCTGAGTGGTCTA
>NC_029777.3:75710065-75715502 GCF_000817695.3 Arachis duranensis
TCCATGTCTTTATGCTTGCTGTAAGTTGGTTATTCAACCACCTCTTGGCTTGATCTTTTACAGCAAATGGAAACAGTAATAGTCTGTAGACATCCTGATCTACCTCTTTATCATGTACCGTGTCAGCAATTTGTAAGAATTGTGCCAGAAACTCAGTAGGTTTTCCTGTGAAAGACCGGAATACTGGCAATTTTGCTGCACCATGATAATGAGTTAAGGATTTAGCTCAAAACTGCTTGCTTTAATGGGAGGTATACAGATGCTACTCTCATATGCAGCTGTAATGGGGTTAGCATATGACCCCAGAGTCCTTCTGGACTGCTCAATTCCACTTAGATCCATGATGGAGAAAGGGAGATGATGCGGATATTATTTTTTTTATTAAAAGTGACCGAAAGAAAAAAAAATAAAATAAATGGAAAATAAATAAAATTTCAAAAATTGAAAGAAAATAAGATCAAAGCAAATTGAAAACTAAATCAATTAGTTAATTAAAAAGAGTTTGGAATAAGCAATTAAAAAGATATGATTGAAAATATGATTGCAATTAAAAAGATTTGATTTTTGAAAAAGATTTGAAAAGATCAATTTTTGAGATTAGAATTTTGACTTGACTAAAAAAAAGATATGATTTTGAAAATCTTTGACTAAATTAATGCAAAATATCAAAAATTATGAGTAAAATAAGGAAATGATAATTTTTTTGATTTTTAAATTTTAATGAGGAAAGAGAAAAACAACAAAAAGACACTAACTTAAAAATATTAAATCAAAACAAAGAGAACAAACAAGAAAACTTTGAATGTCAAGATGAACACCAAGAACATTTTGAAGGTCAAGATGAACACCAAGAACAAATTTTTGAAAAAAATTTTAAGTGAATAAAAGCACAAAAGACACCAAACTTAAAATTTTTAGAAAATCAAACACAAATTTACGAAAACTTAAAGGAAAACACAAGGAAGACACCAAACTTAAAATATGAAACTAAAATCAAATAAAAGACTCTAAACCAACAAAAATAAAACAGTCCTAATCTAAGCAACAAGATGGACCGTCAGTTGTCCAAACTCGAACAATCCCCGGCAACGGCGCCAAAAACTTGGTGCACGAAATTGCAATCAAACTTTTGCAATTCCGCACAACTAACCAGCAAGTGCACTGGGTCGTCCAAGTAATACCTTACGTGAGTAAGGGTCGATCCCACGGAGATTGTCGGCTTGAAGCAAGCTATGGTTATCTTGTAACTCTTAGTCAAAATATCAATAATTATCAGGGTTGATTGTAAAAAGCAAAAGAACATGAAATAAGTACTTGTTTTGCAGTAATGGGGAACAGGTTTAGGTTTTGGAGATGCTCTATCTTCTGAACCTCTGCTTTCCTACTGTCTTCTTCTTCAAGCACGCAAGGTTCCTTCCATGGCAAGCTGTATTTAGGGTTTCACCGTTGTCAATGGCTACCTCCAATCCTCTCAGTGAAAATGTTCAACGCGCTCTGTCACAGCACCGCTAATCATCTGTCGGTTCTCAATCGGGTTGGAATAGAATCCAGTGATTCTTTTGCGTCTGTCACTAACGCCCAGCCCTCAGAAGTTTGAAGCTCATCACAGTCATTCAATCCTTGAATCCTACTGAGAATACCACAGACAAGGTTTAGACCTTCCGGATTCTCTTGAATGCCGCCATCAATTCTAGCTTATACCACGAAGATTCTGATTAAGGAATCCAAGAGATATCCACTCAATCTAAGGTAGAATAGAGGTGGTTGTAAAGCACACGTTCATAGTTGAGAATGATGATGAGTGTCACGGATCATCACATTCATCAGGTTTAGGAACAAGTGATATCTTAAAATGGAAGCAAGCATGATTGAATGAAAAACAGTAGTAATTGCGTTAATCCATCAAGACACAGCAGAGCTCCTCACCCCCAACCATGGGGGTTAGAGACTCATGCCGTAGAAGATACAATGAGAAATGTGTAAAGTGTCATGAGGTACAGATACAATATCAAAAGATCCTATTAATAGTGAACTAGTAGCCTAAGGTATACGGAAATGAGTAAATGACATAAAAATCCACTTCCGGGGTCCACTTGGTGTGTGCTTGGGCTCAGCATTGAAGCTTTTATGTGTTGAGACTTTTTCTGGAGTTAAACGCCAGCTTTTATGCTAGTTTGGGCATTTAACTCCAATTCTTATGCCAGTTCCGGCGTTAAACGCCGGGAATTCTGAAGCTGATTTGCAACGCCGGTTTGGGCCATCAAATCTTGGGCAAAGTATGGACTATTATACATTGTTGGAAAGTCCAGGATGTCTACTTTCCAACGCCGTTGAGAGCGTGCCAATTGGGCTTCTGTAGCTCCAGAAAATCCACTTCGAGTGCAGGGAGGTTAGAATCCAACAGCATCTGCAGTCCTTTTCAGCCTCTGAATCAGATTTCTGCTCAGGACCCTCAATTTCAGCTAGAAAATACCTGAAATCATAGAAAAACACACAAACTCATAGTAAAGCCCAGAAAAGTGAATTTTAACTAAAAAATAATAAAAATGTAATAAAAACTAACTAAAACATATTAAAAACATACTAAAAACAATGCCAAAAAGCGTATAAATTATCCGCTCATCAGTCACGGATCATCACCTCCTTCACAATTAAGCGCGAATGAACATCTTAGATAGGAACACACACACGTTTGAATGAAATAAAAATAATTGCATTAATTCATTGAGACGCTGCAGAGCTCCTCACCCCCAACAATGGAGTTTAGAGACTCATGCCGTTAAAGTGTATAAAATTCAGATCTGAAAATGTCATGAGGTACAAGGTAATACTCTAAAAGTTGTTTAAATAGTAAACTAGTAACCTAGGTTTATAGAAATTAAGTGAACTAAGATAATTGGTGCATAAATCTACTTCTGGGGCCCACTTGGTGTGTACTGGGGCTGAGACTAAAGCTTCTCACGTGCTTGGTCTGTTTCTGGAGTTGAACGCCAGGTTGTGACGTGTTTTGGGCGTTGAACTCCAATTTGTAACCTGTTTCTGGCGCTGGACGCCATACAGCAGCGTGATACTGGCGTTGAACGCCAGTTTACGTCGTCTATCTTCGCGCAAAGTATGGACTATTATATATTGCTGGAAGCCCTGGATGTCTACTTTCCAACGCCGTTAAGAGCGTGCCAATTGAACTCTTGTAGCTCCAGAAAATTCATTTCGAGTGCAGGGAGGTCAGAATCCAACAGCATCAGCAGTCCTTTTTCAGCCTAATTCAGATTTTTGCTCAGCTCCCTCAATTTCGGCCAGAAATTACCTGAAATCACAGAAAAATACACAAAATCATAGTAAAGTCCAGAAATATGATTTTTGCCTAAAAACTAATAATATTCTACTAAAAACTAATTAAAACATACTAAAATCTACATGAAATTACCCCCAAAAAGCGTATAAAATATCCGCTCATCAACAATCACTTAACAATACAACCTTATCGAGTTTACTTGCTTTACTTCTTATCATCATCATTGTTGATCTTTGCATCCTTCTTTATCTCTTTGGTTCATGATGCTTAATCCTCCCGAGAATGAGGTGACTGCCTACAATGACTTTTAAAGTTGCTTGTACTCTAAGCATTTGGAACATAGTTAGTATGCATGAATGGTTGTAGGCTCGTGAACTTAATTTGGTGTGTGAACACGAAACTTAGTTCCCTGTCACTATATCAGATTGCATACATGAAACTTTGTACTTTTATTAAAGGAAAACAAACTATGAATTAGAAAGCAACAATTGTTAAGTAGTTCCCCTAATTGTTTGGAGCTAGTAACTAATTATGTTGAGGGTTGAAATGTGTTTTAATAAAATTTTTGGTGGAATGCCAAACTTAGCTTCCCACATTCACCTCTGAATTGTTTTGGTGTGCAACACCAAACTTAGCTCCTTGCAATACAGGTAAACATACTCAACTCTTTTATTAAAATAGCTAAGGAAAGAAACTACCTCTGGTTGCGTTGCCTCCCAACAAGCGCTCTGTTAATGTTATTAGCTTGACATCTATTCTTTGTTAGGGTGGTTGATGATCATAGTGCCTCAGCTTGTCTCCTCTCATTGTGAGCCTTCTTCCTGTGTTTTGATGAGCAATCTCTATGTGCTCCAGCGAGTGTAGTAGTCATCAGATTGTGAGGGTGTCTCCAACTATAGTTATATCAACTTCACTTTGTCTCCTGTTGAGAATCCTTCAGTTGGGATCTTCTTGTTTTTCCATCCCTTTGGAACCCTTTTTCTGCTCTTCTTCCCTTTCTTTGGTGACTCTTTCTTCTTGGCCTCAGGCTTTATGTCAGGGGTCTTCCTCCTTGTAATCACACTTGCACCCTCTTTTTGTAATCTTTCTTAAGCTTTCTTCTCCTTATGATTCTCTTATTTTTCTTCACTGTCTTTCCTTTGCACCCGGGGTGAGTTGGTGAATAATTCCTTGGAACTTTCTTTCCAATTTAAATCCTCCTCCTCAATTCTCATACAGCCTTTATTTTGAGCAGGTTGTTGCATCTCCTTAAAGACATTCAAGGTTATTTGCTCATCATGTGCCCTCAAGATCATTTCTTCTTTCTCTACATCTATGATGGCCCTTGCTGCAGCTAGGAAAGGCCTTCCTAATATGATAGAATCACCTCCCTCTTCATCTAGATACAGGATTACAAAATCCGCTGGAAATATGAATTTTCCCACCATGACTAAGAGATTTTCCACCACTCCATTGGGGATTACCATTGATTTATCATCAAGTTGCAAGGACATCATAGAAGGAGACATCTCCATTGAAGAAGATAAGTGATAAACCCCATTTTTAGGGTTTATCTTGTATTGAATTTAGAGTATTTTGATAACCTTTTGTCACATTTAGCCTATGAATTAGCATGGTTTTGTTATCTCTCCCATATTTAGGCTTAAGTGTAAAAACATGCTTTTTAAGCCTTATTTTGATGAACTCTAATTTCTCCTTGATTCCATAAGATGCCTTGATGTGTTTGCTAGTAATTCCAGGATTGAAATAGGCTAGGCATGGATCAAAGGAAGTAAGGAAGGAAGCATACAAGTGGAGAGAAGCATAAAAAATCAAAGAAGCAAAGTCAGCCATGCATGCGCACGCGCACAAGGCGCTCGCGCGCACATTGCAGAATCAGCCAGGGACGCGCACGCGTACCGTGCGTGCACGCGTGGATGACCACACATGACTTCATTAAAGCAACACGTGCCTGGCGATTTGAGAGGGTTTCTGAACCCATTTTGGCGCCAATTGCTGATAGGACGGAATAAAAGGATCAAGGATTGAAGGGGAAGACATCTTGGGAATCATATAGCATAATTAGGATTAGTTTAGAGTTAGTTTTCTAGAGAGAGTAACTCTCACTTCTCTCTAGAATTAGGATTAGGTTTAGGTTAATCT
>NC_029777.3:75715539-75720078 GCF_000817695.3 Arachis duranensis
TTTAGTGTAGGTTTTGTTCCTCTTGGCCTAGGTAGAGTAATTGGTGACTCTTGAGTTACCTAATTCCTTTGTTGAATGATAATTAGAAGTTGCTAATTGATTTGAATGCCTCTAAAGCTTGTCTTTCCTTTAGGAGTTGATTAGGACTTGAGGAATCAAATTAATTCATCCACTTGACTTTCCTCCATGGTTAGAGGTTAAATAAGTGGTAGCAATGAACAATTCTCATCACAATTGAGAAGGATAACTAGGATAGGACTTCTAATTCTCATATCTTGCCAAGAGCCTTTTATAGTTGTTAGTTTATTTTCATTGCCATTTACTTTTCATGCTTCTTATAAAAACCCCAAAATAACTCACAACCAATAACAAGACACTTTATTGTAATTCCTAGGGAGAACGACCCGAGGTTTAAATACTTCGGTTTATAGATTTTAGGTGTTTGTACTTGTGACAAACAAATTTCTGTATGAAAGGATTATTGTTTGGTTTAGAAACTATACTTTACAACAAGATTTCATTAGTGAAATTCTAAACCGTCAAAAAATCCAATCATCAAAATGGCGCCGTTGCCGGGGAGTTGCAATGGTGTTGTGTTATTGGTTATTGTACATATGTGAATAGTGTGAATATCGTTCTTTTTGCTTTGTTTGCTATTTGTAGAATTTTGTTTCTCTTATTTTCTATTAGCTTTTGATTTTCGTTTTCTCTTTTCACCATGAATTCTCATTTTGGCTATGAGTGTGATTACAATTATGTTGTAGGAAATGAGAGCTTCAATGAGGATGTGTATCAAGGATGGGATAATCAAAGGTAGAAGGAGCCATATGCATATGATCAATCTTCATGGCAACAACCTCCACCAATGCACTATGAAGAAAAGCCATTCTATGATGCATATCAATCCAATGGCTTTGGTGAATCTCCTTGTGACTTTCAAGAATCACCACCATATGCCTATGAACCATATCCTCAACATAAACCTCAACCATACTCACAAGCCTCTCCACATCAAGCACCTTCCTATAATCCATATCCATCATATGACCAATCATCCATACCATATTTTTATGACAATTATGAGCAAGAACCCTTAGAACCACCACAACCCTATCAAGATTACTACCAAGAGCCACCTCAATGCACACCATCTCCACAACCTTACCAAGAAGAACCACCTTCCTACCATGAACCCTCTCTCCAAAGTAATGAACCTTCTTACTTACCCCAAGCCCCAATAGACGATCCTCTTACTTTGTTACTTCAAGGACAAGAGGCCATGAAGCGGGATACACTTGAGTTTGTGACCAATTTGACCAAAGTGGTGCATACTTTAGCCCACCAATGTTTGAAGACTCGAGGTAATTCCGTGACCACATGTGAGATGTCAAAAGAAGAGCAAAGCATGAAGGAGAAATTGGACAACCCGGTAGAGAAGGGAGAATCAAATTTTGTGTTGGAACAATTGGAGGAGCCTATGATCATTGAAGAAAAGAAAGAAGTGGTTGAAGATTTAGGAGATGTTGAAAGTCCATGGGAATGTAGTATCACGGAGAACTCTTCCAGGAAGCTTGATATTGATGTTGAGGAGGGTGCGCAACCTCCAAAGCATGTCATCATTGGAGACTTGGAAGAGGCTTATCAAGAAATGGATTCAATCATGGATGAATTTCTCTATACAATGGAATCTTCTCCCACTGGACACGAAGTTGAAATTATAAAAGAATGTGCACAACCTCCCATACCCTTGGTGAGCAATGAGAAATAGAGCTACCAAGAGAAAAACGTTGGCATGGTGTATATTGAAATTGACGAATATGAAGAGGTTGATCAAGAGAGGGATTTACTCATCAATGAATTCCTATCCAAAATTGAATCACCTCCCATTGGGCAAGAAACCAAAGTTCTTGAAGACAACACCAAGCCATGTGATAAAAGGGGAAAGGTTGAAATCGAGGAAGCTCGCAAAGAGGTGGAAATACACAAAGAAGAGCACAAGGAAGTAGACCTTGCATTGTCTAAGTGTGGGGAGGTCTCCCTTCCCAAATCACCATCCAACACAACATTCAATTGGGTAAAACTCTTATCCCTAAGCTTTACTTTCTCACTTGAATATGGTTTAATTGAAAATGATGGTCAATTTAGAGCTCTTTGTGGAGTTAAAAGCATAAGAGAGTTGTGTAGTGATTGCAAGTTAGGAATTAGGCTCATTAAGGTCAAAGCTTCAAGGTATAGGAACGATGATTGGAAGAATACCACTTTGCATGGGTCTCGACAGAAGGCTAGGTGTGCTAAAGAGAATTCTATATGTCAACCACCCGTACGAAAAAATCATGAAACTCAACTAACGGATGGGTGTGAAGATAAGATATGGGATCCCGGTTCGTTATGTGAAGACCAACTATGGGGACTCATATCTTGGGTAGAACTTTGCCCAAGCTTGATGAAGATGGTTGGAAATTCTGTCAACCAATTGAGAAGCAAAGATCCTTGGAGATTCAAGGATGAGTACAAACATAAGCCACCATGACAATAAGCCCCTCAAAATGTCCAACTTAAGGACAATAAATAAAAGTGCTAGGCGGGAGACACCCCACCATGGTAAACTCTTTCTATACTCTTTTAGTTTTGTTAATAAGTGAATTGAGTTGCCATTGTAGGTAGATTCTCATTTTCATTTTTATCTTTTGTAAATATTGGTAGAATTAGTTTAATTTCTTGTTTTTATTGTTTTAGTATAGTATGATAAATAAGGTTTTAGGGTGTTTTGGTAGCTGTTTGGAGGATTGAAAGGCTTGGATTGGTGCAAGAACTTAGGAAAAATTTTTTTTTTGAAAAACAGAACACTATCCACGCGTGCGCGCACCTAACGCGTACGCGCACCTGAGCATTTTTCGACCATCCACGCGGACGCGCACTGTACGCGTACGCATGGATGCAAAATTTCACCTCCAGCCAAAAACCCGAGAGTTAGGTCTGCACTGTGCGAACATTGGGCATAAGGCATAAGTTTATGCACGCGTGAGCGCACCCGGCGCGTACGCGCACATGATCTTAAATTGGCATGCACGCGCACGCACACTGTGCGCGCACGCGTCGATTGCACGATCCACACTCCTGGTACTTTTACCCGAGAGTTGTGCCAGACTTGGGCCGACATTATGCCTCCGGCCTAACTCGATGCACGCGTGCGCGCACCTGGCGCGTATGCGTCTTCGTTTTTTTTAAGTCATTTCAATAATGGTGTTGAAGTCTTATACTCAATTATTGAGACTCTCTTGCTTTATCTTGGTGCTTTGTGACCTGTTTAACATTAATTGAAATATTTTGTTCCAGACACAAGGTAGTGCTTTAGTCCTTCCTAACTCATTATCCTTTGCTTTTGTGCTTCTTCATCATTGAGTTAGGTTGGGACCAAATGCCCTCATGCTTATCGCTAATCTTGTTTGTGTCAATTCTTATTTGATCTTGATGCTCAATATGTTTTTCATGCTTTAACTTTACTCTTGCATCAAGTGTTAGTTGATATGCCGTGGCTTATATTGTTTTCTCTTTTACATGCTTTGCTACCATGTAGTAGAGAACCATACCTTTATTTGGCATTAGCCCCCGCCTATGTTCTATTTGCCTTGATATCTTTGTTATAGGCTTAATTTTCTTTCCTTCTCTTTCCTTCTAGGTTGGCCACCAAGAAGGGAGAAAGGAAAAATTTCTAAATGGGGCAACAAACAAGTCATCCGCACAACCTTTTGAAGGAGCCCATCAATTGTAACACCCATCCACCTTGCTCTTCTTTGCATGCACCGAGGACGGTGCAATCTTCAAATGTGGGGAGGTCGTTCGACCGATCTCCATGGGTAAAAATTTCCTTTTCAACACCAATGTTAGTTAGTCGTTGCATTGCATGATAGGTTGCATGTTAGTTAGAATTTGTACATATTTTTACCACTTCTTTTTTTTTTGTTAGGACTACTTGGTTAGGGTGATGATTTCTTTCCCAAGAAACCGTTTTAGGGTAACCTACCAATTTGAAAAAAATTTGTTGAACTTGCTTGAATGAATGTATTTTGGAACATGATTTTTGAGCTAAGAACACAAGCTTGTGAGATTTGAGCCTAATTGTGTGGTTACATCTTATAACCACTTATTTTTCCTTCTTGTGTGCATTATTCTCTTTCTATGAATGTAATCCTTGATTTGTTTGATTCTTTATGTCCATTATTTTATGTATTCATGCATTTATATGATTGAGGCCATCATTTCATTAGCTCACTTACCCAAATGGCCTTACCTTTTATCTTCCTTTGTTAGCCAAATTTGAGCCTATGATTAACCCACTTGTTCTTATTTTAGCACAGTACAAGCCTTAAAGTGGAAAACAATGAATATCCTTTATTTGGATCTTTGATTGGCTTAGGCTAGTGAGTGTGAGTGTCATTCAAGAGTGGGAAAACTTTGGGACATTGGTTAGGATAAAAAGGTGTTTGTGTTTTGTACTTTTATATTGGGAAATTGGGTACATACTCATGTATTGATCAA
>NC_029777.3:75721030-75730499 GCF_000817695.3 Arachis duranensis
GTGAAAACATGCTTTTTAGGTCTTAAAATAGCTAAATTTAATTCACCTTGATTCTATTAGATGCCTTGATATGTTTGTTAAGTGATTTCAGATTTAGGAGACAAAGATTGGATCAAGGGAATGAAGAAAAAGCATGTAAAGTTGGAGAACTCATGAAGAAATGATGGAACCAAAAAGCTGTCAAGCCTGACCTCTTCGCACTTAAACAACCATAACTTGAGCTACAGAGGTCCAAATGATGCGGTTCCAGTTGAGTTGGAAAGCTAACATCTGGGGCTTCGAAAAGATATAAGATTTGCCATAGTTGCATCGCGCATAGGGGCGCGCACACGCACGGTACGCGGACGCACCGATGGTGGCACATGACCCACTTAATGCAACACGTGGCCAGCGATTTTAGAAGCCTTGTGGGCCCAATCTAACTCATTTCTGATGCTATTTAAGCCAAGGATTGAAGGGGAAATGAACATACTTTTCATACTTTTGATCATTAGTCATAGTTTAGTAGTTAGAAGTAGTTTTTAGAGAGAGAAGCTCTCACTTCTCTCTAGAATTAGGATTAGAAATTAGGGTTAGATTAGGATCTCATAGTTCTAGGTTTAATTCAAGTCTCCTTCTACTTCTACCTTCAATTGATGATTGCTACACTTTGGTTCTTCTTTCTATCCCTATCCTCTTGTTGTAATTTCTCTTATTTTGTTTCTAGGTTTTGTAATTGAGATATTTTTGTTCTTTTGTTTTCTTTTAATAATGCAATTTGAGATAATTCATGTGATTGTGATGTTGTTGATTGTTATTTTGTTAATTCTTTGTAATTGTTAGTTGTTGATTCCTTTTATTCTTACAAATAAAAATGCTTTCTTTCATTACCCTCCAAGTGTTTGATGAAATGCTTGAGAGGATGTTAGAGTAGAATTCTATGTTCTTGGCTTGAGAAGGTGACTTAGGATTTCTTGAGTCACTAGTGTCCAATTGATTGATATTTGATAGCCTTTAACTCTAGCCTTCATTAATCCAATTAGTGGAAAGCTAGGATTTATGGACTAGGATTGATATAACTCACTTGACTTTCCTTTGCCAATTGATTTAAGGATGACTAAGTGGGATTAATCCTTGCAACTACCTTACTTGTGGCTAGTGATAATGATAAAGACCCTTGACAACCAAACCTTGCCAAGACCATTTTGTTAATAAAGTTTTCTTACCATTTACTATTCATATTTCATTAGTGAAATTCTAAATCGTCAAAAATCCAATCATCAAAATGGCGCCGTTGCCGGGGACTTGCAATGGTGTTACATTATTGGTTATTGTGAATATTGTGAAGTCCTTTGAAAGACGACCCGAGGTTTAAATACTTCGGTTTATAGATGTAGGGGTTTCACATAAATTTGTTTGTACAACTTAATTGTTAGCTTAGTCACATGTATGTTGTGTTTAGTAGTAGATGAATAATATCATATTGCATTTGTGTGAATTGCACTTTTGTGTTTTGTAGTAGATGCATAAGGAGTTGTGAACAGTTTGGGGAGTGCTTGAGCATAATTTTTTTTATGAAAATAAAAGGGGGGTGGACGCGCGCGCACGATGTACGCGCACGCATCCATGAGCAAATGCATCATCACCCACATCCCCGAGAGTTGGGCCTCTCTTGGGCAAACACTATGCCCTGAGCCCAACACAATCCACGCGGAAGCGCACCTGCCGCGCCCGCGTCATTTTGCTCCTGCAATTTTTTTGAGCCAAGCCCCCGAGAGTTGAGCCGGATCTAGGCCAACTTTAAGCCCCCAGCCCAACTCGATTTGTGCGGACGCGCACTTGCCACGTGCGTGCCCATATGCCCAGGAAGGAACAGACGCGAGCGCACACATTGCACTAGCGCGCCTTATCACAGATTACCAACGTACGCGGACGCGTACTTGCCGCGCGCGCGTCCTTTACAAGCTGCCACCACTCTAGGCTTTTGCCCCGAGAGTTGGGCGTGCGTCAAGTCCACTCTAAGCCTCAGGCCCAACCACATGTACGCGTGCACGCGCTGTACGCGCACGCCCCGTTGCATAGTCTGCCAATCCACGCCTGAGCGCACTGCACGCTCACGCGTGGGTCCCAAATTTTCATCAATGTACGCGGACGCACAAGGTGCGCGCCCGCGCCGATTCAAAAAAGGGGATAACCCTAATACGCGAAGAGCGTTGCGCAGTTGCGCACTCTCTCTTCCCCCTCACCATTTTCATCATCTTCTTCTTCTCTCCCATAACTGCCGTGCAGCGCCGTCGCCACCACTCACGGCCGCCGTAACCCAACCATTCACCTCGCCCTCTCTCTCTCCTCCACTCACTCTCTCCTCTTCCTTTCGGTCAAACCACCGTAGCCGCCATCTTCACCGCCACCGGTCGCAACCCCGTCACCGCCGGCGACTGCGCCACCATCGCCCATCAACTGCACATCTTCTCCCTACCATCTTCTTCCTCTTCTTTTCGCCACTGACAGCAACCTCCGTCGGTCACCACCATCACACGGCCCGTCTCTCTCTCTCTCACTCATCCCTTCTGCCCTGTCTCTCACACGCCGCCGTGAACACCCCTGCCCCATTTTTTTTATTTTTGCTCTGCTCCAGGTTTCTGCTCCAACTCCTGTAAATTTTGATTCTGTTAGCTACTGTTAATCTTCTGTCGTTAGTTAGAGTTGATATTTTGCATGTTAGGTTAGTTAGAAATAATTGCAGTTAGGTAGTTAGGACTGGATAGAGGATTCTAGGCCTGATAAGTGCCCCGTTTGTGCATATTTGCTATTTTTTTACTTGGGTGTGTATGCTGCTTTTGGGTTGCTCTTTTATGCAATTTGTGTTGCTGCGTGCTATCCCATTGTTGTTATACTTGATTGATGTTGTGATCATGCTATTTGTGCTATTTTGCTATCCGGGAATGTCCAATTTTAAGCCGGAATGCTGCCCAATTTTCAAGAAATCTATTTTCATTTTAATCTCTATTGTAATTTGGGCTAATTTCTGTTTCCTTTTGACTTCCCAGATCTGCACCAATCATGGTGAAGCTGAACCATAACTTCTCTTTTAATTGAGCCTAAATATCATCATATCACTAATCCACTTTTTTAACTCACTAATTTCTTTAACCATTTAACTCCTACTCACCTTTAACCCTCTTTAACCATTCTTTCTAAAGTATGATGATTTTATGCTTAATGAGTAAGAGTTGTTGACTTTAATGAAGATTGCATTCTTGGTTTACTTGTTCACTTATGCTTACTTGTTTACCAATTCTTTTCAAGTTCATTTCAACATCATGATTGTTATTAGCCAATTGTATCCTGAACATGCCTTCTTTGTTACATGCTAAGTGTTTCATTGCTTATATTCTATCATATTTTTTTAGGATGTCAGATAAAGGAAAAGCCATAGCCACTGCTTCCAAGAAAAGAAAACACTCTACACCCTCTATTCCCTCCATCTACAAGAATTATGCTAAGAATCCGTTAAATGACAAAGAAAAGGAAAATCAGTTGCTACCTTCTACCGATCCAACCAAGTTTCCCAATCTTTACTGTGAGCTTCGCTTCCAAAAATATCGAACAACGAAGCTGAATACTGAGAAGAAATTGCTCCTACCCAATGATGTGAGACGGTCCATTACTAGTCGGATCCTTGAGTTGGGTATAGATTTTGTTGACAGGGATTTAGGGGATATTAACATCTCTTGGGTGAAGGAATTTTATTGCGACTTCTTCCGTCCCACTTTGGATTCGGTTCAGTTGAGGGGTAGAGAGGTTATGATCACTGAGACTGCGATAGAGGAGGCATTACAGTGTCGGCACATTACTGATGACATGTGTGCCCATCAGCAGGCAGAGATGGCTATCCATACCATGACCTTTGACTATGAGGCGCTTAGGCGCGTGATTGGGTTACCGGATGCCACATGGGTCATGGATGCGACCAACACCAAGCCTAAGGGGATGCTATTTGCTCAGTTGACTAGAGAGGCCAAGACTTGGCAGATGATATTTTCCCACTATGTCCTGCCTACCACTCACTTCTCTGAGATCCCTATGGAGATGCTTCTGCTGATTGGGTGTGTTATGGAGGGGAAGGATGTCTCTTTTCCTCGACTTATCCGACAGTGTATGTGGCGGGCGCATATTCGTGGCCTACTTCCATTTCCTACTTTGGTCACGAGTATGGCGGCCCTAGCTGAGGTCCCCTGGCTAGATGATGATGTGATACCACCACCCCCTGATGCAGATGACAGGGAGGTTACTATTCCTTGGGGTGGTTGGGTGCACGAGAAGCCCCCAGCTAGACGCCGTTCTAGGGCTAGAGCAGTAGTGGGGACAGCTTCACCATCAGCCCCTACAGTAGCCCCATCCTCTTCTACAGCAGCAGCTCCATCTTCATCGACAGTTCCTCCTGCAGCACCTGAGCCCACCTACTTACCGGTCCAGTGTCTATTTCGGTTTATAGAGTGCGAGAGACTCCATATTAAACGCCGACTGGATCGGATGGACCAGGCGCTCATTTCTCTGGGTGTTGTGTTACCTCCGCTTCCCGACTCTCCGGCCTCCGATGAGCAGGATCATCAGGAGGGGGATGCGGAGGCACCGACTTAGCAGGATGCCCCTGCAGATGCTCCAGCCACCACAGAGACACCACAGACCCATGCGGAGCCGGTCCCACAGCCTCAGACAGATTCATCACCTACCGTTGTACCTTCCACTGACCCTCCAGTTTAGCATCGAGGACGATGCTTGATCTTAAGTGTGGAGAGGTCACCGGTAGCACCATCATTAGAGGACCGGTGAACTTTTTGGCTACTCTTCTAGTTATCTTATTTTGCATATCTTTTGTATACATTTTGATGCATTTTGAGTTTACTTTGGATACCTTTACTGCTATTTTTGGATTTTAGACATTTTGATGCTTTTGGATATTTTTAGATGTTTTGGATGATAGATTCCATACTTTTAGTTGGATTTTTCTTTATACATTTTTGCATATCTTTCTTTTTAGTTTGTGGTTGTGATTAGAAATCATACTTTGAATTGCAAACACTTAGTCACCCTTTTTGCATAAGAAATTGGTTTTAAGCGGAAAAGGAAAGGGTAAACTAAGGAAATTTTTGAATTTTTCAATCACAACAATGCTTAGTCAAATATTGAGATTTTTTCGAGAAATTTAATTATAGGGCACCTACCCAATTGATTGAAAGAAAATTTATGGTGAAACTTGCTTGAACTCATACTTTGTGAAGCATGTATTGAGCCTAGAACACAAGCTTGTGAGACTTGAGCCTATTGATGTGGTTACATTTTATAACCACTTATTTTCCATTCTTGTGTGAAATTGTTCTCTTTCTATGATTATGATCCTTGATTTGCTTGATTCTATATGTCCATTTATTTCTTGTATTTATGCATTTGTATGATTGAGGCCATCACTTCATGAGCTCACTTATCCAAATGGCCAACCCTTTTAATATGATTGAGGCCGTTATTTCATTAGCCTACTTACCCAAATAGCCTACCTTTTACTCCCATTGTTAGCCAATTTTGAGCCTATGCTTAACCAACTTATTCTCATTTTAGCACATTACAAGCCCAAGGCGAAAAACCAATGAAAGTCCTTGTTTGGATCTTTGATTAGCCTAGGCTAGTGAAAGTGTTTATTATTCAAAGTTAGTGAGGCTTGGGAACATTGGATGGGATAAAAGGGGTAGTACACTTTCATATTTTAGAATTGGGAACACATTCATGTATTGATTGAATGTATAGACCTTATGCATTGATGTCCTTGTGTATAGTTTGAAAAAAAATGAAAAAAAAGAAATAAAAGTGAAAAAAAGAAGAGAAAAGAAAAAAAATGTAAATAGAAAAAGAAAGAAAAAAAGAAGAGCAATAAAGGGGACAAAATGCCCCAAAGTGAAGTCAATAAAAAGGAATCAATGGATAAGTGTTATGAATCAAGAAATAAGATGCATGAGTATGTAAGAAAAAGTGAAGAATGGGTAGTTAGAATAGTTTGAACTTGTATAGGTCATTATATAGTTAGGTGAGAAAGTCTATGCTAATCAAAGATTCAAATCTTAGTCCACTTAACCATAAATGATCCTACCTTGACCCTAACCCCATTACAACCTAAATGAAAGACCTCATGATGAATGTATGCATGCACTGAATAAGTGTTGATTGTTAGAAGAAAATCAAATTTTGGAAAGCTTGAATAGAAGAGAATTGAGTGAATAGAGCAGATACACATCCGGTGAGGGTTCAAAAGTTCAATTACATGTATTCACCCATACTATCTATATTCTTGCAAGTTTGAACTCTTTTTGATAATTCAATACAATTGTGGTTTGAACTTAACTCCTATTGCCCTAACTATTGTGCTTACACATGTTCTCTTGAGAATTGATTTGTTTGAACTAAGCATTTCCATTTGCTTTAGATAAATGCATTTAGATAGGATTCACATAGTTTAGTTGCATTCAATAAATGTCATACCCCTTAGTTCCTTTTTATTTTAGCATGAGGACATGCTAAGGTCTAAGTGTGGGGAGGTTGATAAACCCCATTTTTAGGGTTTATCTTGTATTGAATTTAGAGTATTTTGATAACCTTTTGTCACATTTAGCCTATGAATTAGCATGGTTTTGTTATCTCTACCATATTTAGGCTTAAGTGTAAAAAAATGCTTTTTAAGCCTTATTTTGATGAACTCTAATTTCTCCTTGATTCCATAAGATGCTTTGATGTGTTTGCTAGTAATTCCAGGATTGAAATAGGCTAGGCATGGATCAAAGGAAGCAAGGAAGGAAGCATACAAGTGGAGAGAACCATAAAAAGTCAAAGAAGCAAAGTCAGCCATGCACGCGCACGCGCACAAGGCGCTTGCGCGCACATTCCAGAATCGGCCAGGGACGCGCACGCGTACCGTGCGCGCACGCGTCGATGACCGCACATGACTTCATTAAAGCAACACGTGCCTGGCGATTTGAGAGGGTTTCTGAACCCATTTTGGTGCCAATTGCTGATAGGAAGGAATAAAAGGATCAAGGATTGAAGGGGAAGACATCTTGGGAATCATATAGCATAATTAGGATTAGTTTAGAGTTAGTTTTCTAGAGAGAGTAACTCTCACTTCTCTCTAGAATTAGGATTAGGTTTAGGTTAATCTCTCTTCTTAGATCTAGGTTTAATTCATGCTTTGATTCACCTTTCCTTTATCAACTCTTAATCTTCTCCTCTTCCTCTTTCTAGTTATGTGCTTTAATAATTGTAATTCTTCATTTTGTTTTGGATAGATTGTTGTTCATTTGTTTCCCTTCAATAATGCAATTTGAGGTAATTCATGATAATTGTGATTTCCTTGATTGTTGTTGTTAATTTAGTGTAGGTTTTGTTCCTCTTGGCCTAGGTAGAGTAATTGGTGACTCTTGAGTTACCTAATTCCTTTGTTGAATGATAATTAGAAGTTGCTAATTGATTTGAATGCCTCTAAAGTAAGTCTTTCCTTTAGGAGTTGATTAGGACTTGAGGAATCAAATTAATTCATCCACTTGACTTTCCTCCATGGTTAGAGGTTAACTAAGTGGTAGCAATGAACAATTCTCATCACAATTGAGGAGGATAACTAGGATAGGACTTCTAATTCTCATATCTTGCCAAGAGCCTTTTATAGTTATTAGTTTATTTTCATTGCCATTTACTTTTCATGCTTCTTATAAAAACCCCAAAATAAATCACAACCAAAAACAAGACACTTTATTGTAATTCCTAGGGAGAACGACCCGAGGTTTAAATACTTCGGTTTATAGATTTTAGGGGTTTGTACTTGTGACAAACAAATTTTTGTATGAAAGAATTATTGTTTGGTTTAGAAACTATACTTTACAACGAGATTTCATTAGTGAAATTCTAAACCGTCAAAAAATCCAATCATCAATAAGCCCATCACCAAGAAGAGGATGGAGCAAGCAAGAGAGACCCTTCACGGTTCTCAAGAGATGCATGAGGAAGCTCATCATCAAGAAATCCCTGAGATGCCTCAAGGGATGCACTTTCCTCCCAACAACTATTGGGAACAACTCAACACCTCCTTAGAAGATTTGAGCCACAATGTTGAACAATTAAGGGTGGAACATCATGAGCACTCCATCATTCTCCATGAAATAAGAGAAGATCAAAGAGCAATGAGGGAGGAGCAACAAAGGCAAGGAAGGGACATAGAAGAACTTAAGAACATTGTTGGTCCTTCAAGAAGAAGACGCCACTAAGGTGGATTCATTCCTTGTTCTTATTTCTTTCTGCTTTTCGGTTTTTATGTTGTGTTTATCTATGTTTTGTGTCTCTACTTCATGATCATTAGTAGTTAGTAACTATGTCTTAAATCTATGAATAAATTCCATTAATCCTTCACCTCTCTTAAATGAAAAATGTTTTAATTCAAAAGAACAAGAAGTACATGAATTTCGAATTTATCCTTGAATTTAGTTTAATTATATTGATGTGGTGACAATACTTTTTGTTTTCTGAATGAATGCTTGAACAGTGCATATTTTTGATCTTGTTGTTTATGAATGTTAAACTGTTGGCTCTTGAAAGAATGATGAACAAAGAGAAATGTTATTGATGATCTGAAAAATCATGAAATTGATTCTTGAAGCAAGAAAAAGCAGTGAAAAAGCAAAAAGTTTGCGAAAAAAAAATAATTGGCAAAAAAAATAGAAAGAAAAAGCCAATAGCCCTTAAAACCAAAAGGAAAGGGTAAAAAGGATCCAAGGCTTTGAGCATCAATGGATAGGAGGGCCCAAGGAAATTAAATCCAGGCCTAAGCGGCTAAATCAAGCTGTCCCTAACCATGTGCTTGTGGCATGCAGGTCAAACTGAAAAGCTTGAGACTGAGTGGTTAAAGTCATGATCCAAAGCAAAAAGAGTGTGCTTAAGAGCTCTGGACACCTCTAACTGGTGACTCTAGCAAAGCTGAGTCACAATCTGGAAAGGTTTACCCAGTTATGTGTCTGTGGCATTTGTGTATCCGGTGGTAATACTGGAAAACAAAATGCTTAGGGCCACGGCCAAGACTCATAAGTAGCTGTGTTCAAGACTCAACATGCTTAACTAGGAAAGTCAATAACACTATCCGAAATTCTAAGTTCCCAGAGACGCCAATCACTCTAAACTACAAAGGAAAAAGTGAGATGCCAAAACTGTTCAGAAGCAAAAAGCTACAAGTCCCGCTCATCTAATTAGAATTAATATTCATTGATATTTTGAAATTTATAGTATATTCTCTTCTTTTTATCCTAATTGATTTTCAGTTGCTTGGGGACAAGCAACAATTTAAGTTTGGTGTTGTGATGAGCGGATAATTTATACGCTTTTTGACATTGTTTTTAGGTAGTTTTTAGTAAGTTCAAGCTACTTTTAAGGAATGTTTTCATTAGTTTTTATGTTAAAT
>NC_029777.3:75730940-75732933 GCF_000817695.3 Arachis duranensis
AGTCTTTGATCATTCGGTCTTTTGATCATTCAGGGGGCTGGCCATTCAGCCATGCCTGAACCTTTCACTTATGTATTTTCAATAGTGGAGTTTCTGCACACCATAGATTAAGGGTGTGGAGTTCTGCTGTACCTCAAGTTTCAATACAATTACTATTACTTTTTATTCAATTCTCTTTTATTCTTATTCCAAGATATACGTTGCACAACACTTTGGTGAATGTGATGGTCCGTGACACTCATCATCATTCTCACCTATCAACGTGCGTGACTAACAACCACTTCCGTTCTACTTTAGGCCGGGCGCATATCTCTTAGATTCCCCAACAGAATCTTTGTGGTATAAGCTAGATAGATGGCGGCATTCATGGGGATCTGGAAAGTCTAACCTTGTCTGTGGTATTCCGAGTAGGATTCCGGTGTTGAACGACTGTGACGAGCTTCAAACTCCTGAAGGCTGGGCGTGATGACAAACGCAAAAGAATCAAGGGATTCTACTCCAACCTGATTGAGAACCGACAGATGATTAGCCGTGCTGTGACAGAGCATTTGGACCATTTTCACTGAGAGGATGGGATGTAGCTATCAACAAGGGTGATGCCTCCAGACGATTAGCCGTGCAGTGACAGTGCATATGACCATTTTCCCGAGAGGATTAAAAGTAGCCATTGATGATGGTGATGCCCTACATACAGCTTGCCATGGAAAGGAGTAAGAAGGATTGGATGAAAGCAATAGGAAAGTAGAGATTCGAGAGGATTCTAGCATCTCCACATGCCTATCTGAAATTCCCACTGTTGATCTACATAAGTATTTCTATTCTTTTTTTATTTTATTTATCTTTTAATTATCTAATCCAATTACATTTGACCCAATGAATCCACTTAACTGAGATTTACAAGGTGACCATAGCTTGCTTCATACCAACAATCTCTGTGGGATCGACCCTTACTCACGTAAGGTATTACTTGGATGACCCAGTACACTTGCTGGTTAAGTTGAACGGAGTTGTGAGCTTCTCTAACAGTACCTGGAACTCTTTTATCACAATTTTGTCCACCAAGTTTTTGGCGCCGTTGCCGGGGATTGTTGAGTTTGAACAACTGAAGGTTCATCTTGTTGCTCAGATTAGGTAATTTTCTTTTCAAAAATCTTTTTCAAAATTTTTCTTTTCTTTTTCTTTTTTTTCCAAAAATATTTTCGAAAAAAAATAATAAAAATCCAAAAAAAATTGGAAAATCATAAAAACCAAAAATATTTTGTATTTCTTGTTTGAATCTTGAGTCAATTTTTAAGTTTGGTATCAATTGCATGCTTTAAAAATTTTTCTTGCATTTTCTTCGAAAAATTCATGCATTCATGGTGTTCTTCATGATCTTCAAGTTGTTCTTGGTAAGTCTTCTTGTTTGATCTTGATGATTTCTTGTTTTGTGTCTTTTGTTGTTTTTCATATGCATTTTTGCATTCATATTTTCCAAGCATTAAAAATTTCTTAGTTTGGTGTCTTGCATGTTTTCTTTGCATCAAAAATTTTTTCAAAATTATGTTCTTGATGTTCATCATGATCTTCAAAGTGTTCTTGGTGTTCATCTTGACATTCATAGTGTTCCTGCATGCATTATGTGTTTGATCCAAAATTTTCATATTTTGGGTCATTTTTATGTTTTTCTCTCTCATAATTAAAATATTCAAAAATCAAAAAAATATCTTTTCCTTACTTTTCTCTAAATTTTCGAAAATTTGAGTTGACTTAGTCAAAAATTTTAAAAATTAGTTATTTCTTACAAGTCGTGTCAAATTTTCAATTTTAAAAATCTTATCTTTTCAAAATCCTTTTCAAAAATTATATCCTTTTCATTTTTTTCTATTTTTCAAAAATTTCAAAAATCTTTTTCAAAATATTTTCAAAATCTTTTTCTTACCTTTATATCAAATTTTTGAAAATTAGCTAACAATTAATGTGATTGATTCAAAAATTTGAAGTTTGTTACTTG
>NC_029777.3:75733196-75733678 GCF_000817695.3 Arachis duranensis
GACTTTTTGTTTGTTTCTTATCTTTTTCAAAACCACCTAACTACTTTTCCCTCTCTAATTTTCGAAAATATCTCATCTCTTTTTCAAAAATTCTTTTTATTTTAAATTTTAATTTTAATCTTATCTTATTTCTAATTTTCGAAAATTACTAACCCTTTTTTTTAAATTATTTTCGAATTTCTCCCTCTCTTTTCTTATTCTATTTAATTATTTATTTACTAACTCTTATCTTCATCTCTTATCACCTCCCCTATCCTTACTCCTTATACAGACTATTTATTCTTTTCATTCTTCCCCCCTTTCCTTTTTCTACTAACATAAAGGAATCTCTATACTGTGACATAGAGGATTCCTCTTCTTTTCTTATTTTCTTCTCTTTCATTTTTCTTTTCTTGTTTTATTTCTTCTCTTTCATATGAGCAGGAACAAGGATAAAGGCACTCTTGTTGAAATTGATCCAGAACCTGAAAGGACTCTGAAGA
>NC_029777.3:75733923-75734144 GCF_000817695.3 Arachis duranensis
CTTTAATGCAACAGAACTGCAAGTTTTATGGACTTCCATCTGAAGATCCTTACCAGTTTTTAACTGAGTTCTTGCAGATTTGTGAGACTGTAAAGACAAATGGAGTTGATCCTGAAGTCTACAGACTTATGCTTTTCCCTTTTGCCGTAAGAGACAGAGCTAGAATATGGTTGGATTCACAACCCAAGGATAGCCTGGACTCCTGGGATAAGCTGGTCACT
>NC_029777.3:75734689-75737940 GCF_000817695.3 Arachis duranensis
GGAGTTTCCTATTAAGGATCCAAAGGAATCTGAGGCTCATATAGAGACCATAGAGATTCCATTAAATCTCCTTCTGTCATTCATGAGCTCTGAAGACTATTCTTCCTCTGAAGAGGATGAAGATGTGACTGGAGAGCAAGTTGCTCAATATTTAGGAGCTATCATGAAGCTGAATGCCAAGTTGTTTGGTAATGAGATTTGGGAAAGTGAACCTCTCTTGCTCATTAATGAACTAGATACTTGGATTCAGAAAATTTTACCTCAAAAGAGACAAGGTCCTGGCAAGTTCTTAATACCTTGTACCATAGGCACCATGACCTTTGAAAAGGTTCTATGTGATCTGGGGTCAGGGATAAATCTTATGCCACTCTTTGTAATGGAGAAGCTGGGGACCATTGAGGTACAACCTGCCTTGTTCTCATTACAATTGGCAGACAAGTCATTGAGACAAGCTTATAGAATAGTGGAGGACGTGTTAGTAAAAGTTGAAGGCCTTTACATCCCTGCTGATTTCATAATCTTAGACACTAGGAAGGAAGAGGATGAATGCATTATCCTTGGAAGACCTTTTCTAGCCACAGCAGGAGCTGTGATAGATGTCAACAGAGGTGAACTAGTCCTTCAATTGAATGGGGACTACCTTGTGTTTAAAGCACATGGCCATCCCTCTGTGACAAAAGAGAGTAAGCATGAAGAGCTTCTCTCAGTTCAGAGTCCAGAAGAGCCCCCACAGTCAAACTCTAAGTTTGGTGTTGGGACTATACAACATTGACCTGATCACCTTTGTGGCTCCATGAGAGCCACTGTCAAGCTATTGACATTAAAGAAGCACTTGTTGGGAGGCAACCCAATTTTATTTAATTTTTATTTTATTGTTATTTTGTGTTTTATTAGGTACATGATCATGAGGAGTCACGAAAAAAAATATAAAAATTAAAAACAGGATCAAAAACAGCAGAAGAAAAAAATCACACCTTGGAGAAAGCACAGACTGGCGTTCAACGCCAGTAAGGAGCATCTGGCTGGCGTTCAACGCCAGAACAGAGCATGAAACTGGCGCTGAACGCCAGAAACAAGCAACATTCTGGCGCTGAACGCCAGGAATGTACCTAGAGGAAAAGCTGGCGCTGAACGCCAATAACAAGCATGAAACTGGCGTTCAACGCCAGAAACATGTTACATGTGGGCGTTGAACACCCAGAATGTGCACCACTCGGCGTTTAAACGCCAGAATGGTGTGCAAAGGCATTTTACATGCCTATTTGTTGCAGGGATGGAATTCCTTGACACCTCAGGATCTGTGGACCCCACAGGATCCCCACCTACTATATTCCCACCTTACCTCCTAATCCTATTTTACTCTTCCCCATGACACTCCTTCCCAAAACCCTTCACCAATCACCTCAATCTCTCTTCCCAATTACTCCCTTCACCACTCACATCCATCCACTCTTCCCCATAAACCCCACCTACCTTCAAAATTCAAAATCATTTTCCCACCCAATCCCACCCTAAATGGCTGAACCTACCCTCTCCCCTCTCCCTATATATACCCTTCCATTCTACTTCATTTTCACACAACACTACCCCTCTACTATACCTTGGCCGAATCCATCTCCCCTCACTCTCCTCCAATTTCTTCGTCTTCTTCTTCTCTTCTTTCTTCTTTTGCTCGAGGGTGAGCAATATTTTAAGTTTAGTGTGGTAAAAGCATAAGCTTTTTGTTTTCCATTACCATCAATGGCACCTAAGGCCGGAGGATCCTTTAGAAAAGGAAAAGGGAAGACAAAAGCTTCCACCTCCGAGTCACGGGAGATGGAAAGATTCATCTCCAAGAGCCATCAAGATCACTTCTATGATGTTGTGGCAAAGAAGAAGGTGATCCCTGAGGTCCCTTTCAAGCTCAAGAAAAATGAGTACCCGGAGATCCGACATGAAATCCGAAGAAGAGGTTGGGAAGTCCTAACCAACCCCATGCAACAAGTCAGAATCTTAATGGTTCAAGAGTTCTATGCCAATGCATGGATCACTAGGAACCATGATCAAAGTATGAACCTGAGTCCAAAGAATTATCTCACAATGGTTCGGGGGAAATACTTAGATTTTAGTACGGAAAATGTGAGGTTGGCATTCCACTTGCCCATGATGCAAGAAGATGAACACCCCTACACAAGAAGGGTCAACTTTGATCAAAGGTTGGACCAAGTCCTTATGGACATATGTGTGGAAGGAGCTCAATGGAAGAGAGACTCCAAAGGCAAGCCAGTTCAACTAAGAAGACTGGACCTCAAGCCTGTGGCTAGAGGATGGTTGGAGTTCATTCAACGCTCCATCATTCCCACTAGCAACCAATCTGAAGTTACTGTGGATCGGGCCATCATGATTCATAGCATCATGATTGGAGAGGAAGTAGAAGTTCATGAGGTCATCTCCAATGAAATCTACAAAATAGCCGACAAGCCCTCCACCATGGCAAGGCTAGCTTTTCCTCACCTTATTTGCCATCTATGTTACTCAGCTGGAGTTATCATAGAAGGAGACATCTCCATTGAAGAGGATAAGCCCATCACCAAGAAGAGGATGGAGCAAGCAAGAGAGACCCTTCACGGTTCTCAAGAGATGCATGAGGAAGCTCATCATCAAGAAATCCCTGAGATGTTTTTAGTATTTAGCAACTATGTCTTACTACATGATCATTAGTATTTAGCAACTATGACTTAAGGCTATGAATAATTCCATGAATCCTTCACCTTTCTTAAGTTCAAAATGTTTTTAATACAAAAGAATAAGAAGTACATGAGTTTCGAATTCATCCCTGAAATTAGTTTAATTATATTGATGTGGTGACAATACTTTTTGATTTCTGAATGAATGCTTGAACAGTGCATATTTTTTATCTTGTTGTTTATGAATGTTAAAATTGTTGGCTCTTGAAAGAATGATGAACAAAGAGAAATGTTATTGATGATCTGAAAAATCATGAAATTGATTCTTGAAGCAAGAAAAAACAGTGAAAAAGCAAAAAGCTTGCGAAAAAAAATAATTGGCGAAAAAAATAGAAATAAAAAGAAAAAGCAAGCAGAAAAAGCCAATAGCCCTTAAAACCAAAAGGCAAGGGTAAAAAGGATCCAAGGCTTTGAGCATCAATGGATAGGAGGGCCCAAGGAAATTAAATCCAGGCCTAAGCGGCTAAATCAAGCTGTCCCTAACCATGTGTTTGTGGCATGCAGGTCCAAGTGAAAAGCTTGAGA
>NC_029777.3:75738506-75742235 GCF_000817695.3 Arachis duranensis
AAATTGGCGCGCTCTCAACGGCGTTGGAAGTTAGACATCCAGAGCTTTCCAGCAATATATAATAGTCCATACTTTATTCGGAAATTGATGACGTAAATTGGCGTTGAACGCCAAGTACATGCTGCTGTCTGGAGTTAAACGCCAGAAACACGTCATGATCCGGAGTTGAATGCCCAAAACACGTTATAACTTGGAGTTCAACTCCAAGAAAAGCCTCCGCTCGTGGATAGATCAAGCTCAGCCCAAGCATACACCAAGTGGGCCCCGGAAGTGGATTTATGCATCAATTACTTACTCATGTAAACCCTAGTAGCTAGTCTAGTATAAATAGGATAAGTTACTATTGTTTTAGACATCTTTTGACAGTTTAATCTTTGACTGTTTTAGTCTTTGATCATTCGGTCTTTTGATCATTCAGGGGGCTGGCCATTCGGCCATGCCTGAACCTTTCACTTATGTATTTTCAACAGTGGAGTTTCTGCACACCATAGATTAAGGCTGTGGAGCTCTGCTGTACCTCAAGTTTCAATACAATTATGCACAACACTTTGATGAATGTGATGGTCCGTGACACTCATCATCATTCTCACCTATGAACGTGCGTGACTGACAACCACTTCCGTTCTACTTTAGACCGGGCGCATATCTCTTAGATTCCCCAACAGAATCTTCGTGGTATAAGCTAGATAGATGGCGGCATACATGGGGATCCGAAAAGTCTAACCTTGTCTGTGGTATTCCGAGTAGGATCCTGGGAATCTGGAAAGTCTAACCTTGTCTGTGGTATTCCGAGTAGGATTCCGGTATTGAATGACTGTGACGAGCTTCAAACTCCTAAAGGCCGGGCATGATGACAAACACAAAAGAATCAAGGGATTCTACTCCAACCTGATTGAGAATCGACAGATGATTAGCCGTGCTGTGATAGAGCATTTGGACCATTTTTACTGAGAGGATGGGATGTAGCCATTGTCAAGGGTGTTGCCTCCTGACGATTAGTCGTGCAGTGACAGCGCATAGGACCATTTTTCCGCGAGGATTAAAAGTAGCCATTGATGATGGTGATGCCCTACATACAGCTTGCCATGGAAAGGAGTAAGAAGGATTGGATGAAAGCAATAGGAAAGTAGAGATTCGAGAGGATTCTAGCATCTCCACACGCCTATCTGAAATTCCCACTATTGATCTACATAAGTATTTCTATCCTTTTCTTATTTTATTTATCTTTTAATTATCTAATCCAATTACATTTGACCCTATGAATCCACTTAACTGAGATTTACAAGGTGACCATAGCTTGCTTCATACCAACAATCTCTGTGGGATCGACCCTTACTCACGTAAAGTATTACTTGGATGACCCAGTACACTTGCTGGTTAAGTTGAACGGAGTTGTGTCCACACATAGTTGAAAAAGCAATGAATTTTACAAAATACAATAACAAAGGAATCACAATTTCGTCCACCACAAGGCAAAAAGAAGCTCCCAGGATCTTTGAGTTTTGGTGGGAGACCTTTTTGAGTTACTGCATTGTATTCTTAGGTCAAGACCACTGTCTCCTTTTTATTCCAGCTTCTCTTCTTGTTAATGAGCTCCTTGAGGAATTTTGCATATAGAGGCATTTGCTCCAATGTTTCAGCAAGTGGGATATTGATTTCCAGCTTCTTAAAAACCTCTAGAAACTTGGGAAATTGTTGGTCCTTGAGCTCTCTTTGCAACCTTTGAGGGTATGGCAGAGGAGGAATATAATGTTTCACCACCTTCCTCTGCTCTTGTGGATGCTCTTCCATGATTTGCTTTTCCTTCTTTGAAGCTTGTGGCTCTTCCTCTCTCTTCTTGGAATTTTTTTTGTTCTTTTTCCCCTGCTGTCACCTTTCAATGTCCTTCCACTCCTGAATTGAATTGCTTTACATTCCTCTTTAGGGTTGGGAATGGTGTCACTTGGTAGTGCATTGGTTAGTCTGTCAGCTACTGTTTGCTTGGACAACTGATTAATCTACCTTTCCAGGTTTTTCAGTGAGGCTTCATGGTTCTTATTGGCCAATTCTTGATGCTTGATCATTTTCTCCATCATCATATCCAAATTGGAGATTCTTTGGGATTCTTGATATGGTTATGGCTGAGCATGGGATGTAGATAATGAAGGAAAGTTGTTTTGGTTAGCTGAGGAGTTATTGGGTGGATAGTAGTTAGATGAAGGTTGATTGTTTTGTGGTTTTCTATATTGATTTTGGTTAATGTTTTGATGGTTTTGGTGGTTTGTGTTTCAGGAGTTATTTTGGTTTGAGTTTCTCTGCCAAGGTTGCTGGTTTTGGTTCTCTCCCCACGTCAAATTGGGGTGGTTCCTCCAAGATGAGTTGTAAGTGTCTCCATGGAAATCATTTGATCCAGCTCCTTGATTGTTCATGTATTGCACTTGTTCAGGCTGCTGCTCTTCATAGTTCTCTTCTTGTTGTCCCCATACCATTGATGGTTGATTGGTTGTGCTCACTGATGCAAGTTGTAGTCCATCCATTCTCTTCGACATCATTTCTATTTGTTGTTGAAGTTGCTGATGCATAATTGATAAACCGCTATATTACGGTTTATTTTGTACTGAACTGAGTGGATTTTATCCACTAATCTCACACTTATTCATTGAATTCGCATGTTTTATATTTTCCTTCCTAATTTTTTGCTATGATTGAAAACATGTTTCTTTGGACCTAAATTTGCTAATTTTAATCCTCTCTTATTACCATTCTATGACATGATATGTGTGTTAACTGATTTAGGGTTTTCTAGGATAAGAATGGCTTAGAGTATGGAAAGGAAGCATGCAAAAGTGAAAGGAATACAAGAAAATAAAGGAATTGCTAAGCTGTTGATGAGCGGATAATTTATACGCTTTTTGATATTGTTTTTAGTATGTTTTAGTTAGTTTTTATTATATTTTTATTATTTTTTAGTTAAAATTCACTTTTCTGGACTTTACTATGAGTTTGTATGTTTTTCTGTGATTTCAGGTATTTTCTGCCTGAAATTGAAGGTCCTGAGCAAAAATCTGATTCAGAGGCTGAAAAGGACTGCAGATGCTGTTGGATTCTGACCTCCCTGCACTCGAAGTGGATTTTGAGGCTGAAAAGGACTGCAGATGCTGTTGGATTCTGACCTCCCTGCACTCAAAGTGGATTTTCTGGAGCTACAGAGACCCAATTGGCGCGCTCTCTTTTGCGTTGGAAAGTAGACATCTTGGGCTTTCCAGCAATGTATAATAGTCCATACTTTGCCCGAGATTTGATGGCCCAAACCGGCGTTCCAAATCAGCTCAAAACTGCCCGGCGTTAAACGCCGGAACTGACACAAGAATGGGAGTTAAACGCCCAAACTGGCACAAAAGCTGGCGTTTAACTCCAAGAGAAGTCTCTACACGAAAATACTTCAATGCTTAGCCCAAGCACACACCAAGTGGGCCCGGAAGTGGATTTTTATGTCATTTACTCATTTCTGTAAACCCTAGCTACTAGTTCTCTATAAGTAGGACCTTTTGCTATTGTATTTTCATCTTTTGATCACTTTAGATCTTAGGATCATCTTTGGACGTCTAGTTCTTAGATCATCTTGGTTCTTCTGGTTCCCTCTCTGGGGGCGAAACCAATGATCACCTTGTTCTTATGTATTTTCAACGGTGGAGTTTCTACACACCATAGATTAAGGTGTGGAGCTCTGCTATACCTCGAGTATTAATG
>NC_029777.3:75742427-75746069 GCF_000817695.3 Arachis duranensis
CCGTGACAGGGTGCGTTGAACATTTCCACTGAGAGGATGGGAGGTAGCCACTGACAACGGTGAAACCCTAACATACAGCTTGCCATGGAAAGGAGTAAGAAGGATTGGCTGAAGACAGTAGGAAAGTAGAGAGACGAAAGGGACAGAGCATCTCCATACGCTTATCTGAAATTCTCACCAATGAATTACATAAGTATCTCTATCTTTATTTTATGTTTTATTTATCTTTTAATCATTAATCCTCCATAACCATTTGAATCCGCCTGACTGAGATTTACAAGATGACCATAGCTTGCTTCATACCAACAATCTCCGTGGGATCGACCCTTACTCGCGTAAGGTTTATTACTTGGATGACCCAGTGTACTTGCTGGTTAGTTGTGCGAAGTTGTGATAAAGAGTTGAGATTGCAATTGAGCGTACCATGTTGCTGGCGCCATTGATGATCACAATTTCGTGCACCAGCTGTCAACCCTAACCTCTTCGTATTCAAACAATCATAACTTAAGCTACAGAGATCGAAATGAGGTGGTTTTAGTTGCGTTGGAAAGCTAACATCCCGGGCTTCAAAATGATATAAAATTTGCTATAGTTGCCATGTAGTTAGGTGACACGCATGCTTGAAGCACGCGTACGCGTGGATAGTGCGGCAGACAAACGACGCATACGCGTCGGAGCCGCATGCTGTACGTATCAGAAATTGCTGGGGGCAATTTCTGGGCTATTTTGACCCAGTTTTAAGCTTGAAAACACTGATTAGAGGCTGCAAAGTGGAGGAGGATGGGAACCATTCAATCATTCTTTCACTTTTCACAATTTTAGGGGTTTTTAGGTTTAGTCTTTCTCAATTTCAGATTTCTATTATGCTTTAATTTAGTTCTTCTTTTGCTTTTATTTATTCTAGTACTTTGGTTTATTTATTTCTCTTGTTGAGTTATTTATTTTCCCAATTTGGTTTATGAACTCCATGTTAGATTCAATTTCCTTTTAATACAATTTGAAGTATTTCATGTTTATTGCTTCTTCTATTATTTGTTATCATTGGTTTTGCAATTGTTGGTTTTAGGTTTTATATTCAATTATTACTTTTCTATGCTTTTATTTTATGCCTTCCAAGTGTTTGATAAAATGCTTGGAAGGATGTTAGAGTAGGATTTTATGTTCTTGGCTTGGGATGGTAACTTAGGAACTCTTGAGTTATTAATGTCCAAGTAATTGACAATTGGTAGCCATTGATTCTAGTTCTCGCTAATTGAATTGGTGGAAAGTTAGGACTTATGAACTTGGATTGATATAGCTCATTTGACTTTCCTTTACTGGTTAGAGGATGATTTAATGGGATTGATCCTTGCTAATTCTCATGTTGTGGTTAGTGATAAGAATAGAGATCCTTGACCACCAAACCTTGCCAAGACCTCTTTATCATTTGATTTTCATTACCATTTACTTTTTCTTGTTCTCTTATCCAAAACCCCCAAAATATACAACTCATAACCAATAACAAGAACACTTCTCTGCAATTCCTTTGAGAGACGATCCGAGGTTTGAATACTTCAGTTATTATTTTTAGGGGTTTGTTACTTGTGACAAACAATTTTTTGTAAGAAAGGATTTTAGTTGGTTAGGAAACTATATTTGCAACGAGAATTTATTTGTGAATTTTAAACCGTCAATTTTCCGTTCATCAATAATCTTATTTTGAGCCAAGATTGTATCAACTCCTTCAAGCTCAAATACACCTTTCTTGGGGGTTACTGCTTGTCTCTCAGAGGAGTAGAAATACTCATTGTTGGCCACCATGTCTGTGAGATTATGTGCCTCTTGGGCAGTCTTCATCATTTGTAGAGATCCTCCTGAAGAATAGTCCAGAGCTTTTCTTGAACTCAATGACAAGCCTTCATAGAAATTCTAGAGTTCAACCCACTCACTAAACATTCCTTCTGGGCATCTCCTAATTAGAGCCTTATACCTCTCCCAAGCTTCATATAATGACTCTCCTTCTTGTTGTTTGAAGGTTTGCACATCAATTTTCAATTTGATGACTCTTTGAGGGGGTAGAATTTGGCTAGGAATTTACTGACTAGATCTTCCCAATTGGTGATGCTCTCTTTTGGAAATGTCTTTAACCAATGTGTGGCTTTGTCTCTCAATGAAAATGGGAATAACAAGAGCTTATAGATGTCAGGTGGTGCACGAAATTGCAATCACACTTTTGCAATCCGCACAACTAACCAGTAAATACACTGGGTCGTCCAAGTAATAACTTACGTGAGTAAGGGTCGATCCCACGAAGATTGTTGGTTTGAAGCAAGCTATGTTTATTTTATTATTCTTAGTCAGGAGATCAATTATAATTATCAGTTTGAATTGCTAAAAAAATAAAAGAGCGTGAAATAATTACTTGTTGTGCAATAATGGAGAATATGTTGGAGTTTTGGAGATGCTTTGTCTTCTAAATTCCTGTCATATAATATTAAACTCATGCAAAAGTGCAAAGTTCCTTCCATGGTAAGCTCTATGTAGGGTGTCACCGTTGTCAATGGCTACTTCCCATCCTCTCAGTGAAAATGATCCAAATGCTCTGTCACAGCACGGCTAATCAGCTGTTGGTTCTCGATCATGTCGGAATAGAATACATTGATTCTTTTCGTTTGTCATCACGCCCAACACTCACGAGTTTGAAGCTTGTCACAGCCATCCAATCCTTGAATCCTACTCGGAATACCACAGACAAGGTTTAGACTTTCCGGATTCTCATGAATGCTGCCGTCAATTCTAGCTTATACCACGAAGATTCTGATTAAGGAATCTAAGAGATGCTCATTCAATCTGATGTAGAATGGAGGTGGTTGTCAGACACACATTCATGGATTGAGGAAGGTGATGAGTGTCACGGATCACCACCTTCTCCATAGTTAAGCGCGAATAAACATCTTAGATAGGAACACGCATGTTTGAATGCAAAAACATAAATAACTGCATTAATTCATTGAGACGTTGCAGAGCTCCTCACCCCCAACAATGGAGTTTAGAGACTCATGCCGTCAAAGAGTATAAAGTTCAGATCTAAAAAATGTCATGAGATACAAAATAAGTCTCTAAAAGTTGTTTAAATACTAAACTAGTAACCTAGGTTTACAGAAAATAAGTAAACTAAGATAATTGGTGCAGAAATCCACTTTTGGGGCCCACTTGGTGTGTGCTGAGGCTGAGACTTAAGCTTCTCACGTGCCTGGGCTGTTTCTGGAGTTGAACGTCAGGTTGTAACGTGTTTTTGGCGTTGAACTCTAACTTGTAACCTGTTTCTGGCGTTGGACGCCAGACTGCAACACGGAACTGGCGTTGAACGCCAGTTTATGTCATCTATCTTCCCGCAAAGTATGACCTATTATATATTTTTGGAAATCCCTGGATGTCTACTTTCCAACCGAATTGAGGACACGCCAATTGGACTTCTGTAGCTCCAAAAAATCCAACAGCATAAGGAGTCCTTTTTCAACCTAAATCAGATTTTTGCTCAACTCCCTCAATTTCAGCCAGAAAATACCTAAAATTATAGAAAAAAACACAAACTCATAGTAAAGTCCAGAAATGTGATTTTTGCTTAAAAACTAATAAAATTCTATTAAAAACTAATTAAAA
>NC_029777.3:75746287-75754293 GCF_000817695.3 Arachis duranensis
ATGTCTTAGCTTTGCTAAAGTCCCCAATTAGAGGTGTCCAGAGTTCTTAAGCACACTCTTTTGCCTTGGATCACGACTTTAACCACTCAATCTCAAGCTTTTCACTTGGACCTGCATGACACAAGCACATGGTTAGGGACAGCTTGATGTAGCCGCTTAGGCTAGGATTTACTTCCTTGGGCCCTCCTATCCACTGATGCTCAAAGCCTTGGATCCTTTTTACCCTTGCCTTTTGGTTTTAAGGGCTATTGGCTTTTTTTCTTTTTCTTGATCCAATGATTCCTTGTAAAAAAATTTTCACTACTTTTTCTTGCTTCAAGAATCAAATTCATGATTTTTCAGATTAGCAATAATATTTCTCGTGTTCCTCATTCTTTCAGGAGCCAATAAATTTAACATTCATAAAATTCAAGATAAAAAATATGCACTGTTCAAGCATTCATTCAGAAGACAAAAAGTATTGCCACCACATATAATTAATTATAATTTTTCTTATTAAGAACTCGAAAGATATAAATTACCTCTTTATTTTAAAAATCTACTATTTTATTCATGTTTGATGATGATGAGAAAAATAAATTATAACTTAATTAAAAATAAAATCAAAATAGATATACTGATTACCACTACTCCTATATAACTTTTAAGGTAAATTCCTATAGTAACAAATATCACAGAGTTAAAGCTAAAATTAGAACTCAACAACCTGTATTTTGGGAAGTGGATGTTCCTCTAGTCTGTGGGGTGCTTGGTCCTTCAAGAATTAATTTCTAACACTTCAGTTCCCTCAAGTCATGCCCTTGCTCCTCTTGTTCCCTAGGCAATTTGCAAAGCATGCTATTTTGATTATTCTGTTCTTCCTTTATTTGGTCCATAGCTTCTTGCAACTTGGAAACAGATGCCTCAAGGTGCTCCCAGTATTCAAATTGAGGGATTTCTGGGAGGAATTCCTGTGCTCTCCTCTTGATGGGGTCATCCTGCAACTGTTGTTTTTCCATTGATATTTTATTGATTGGCCGCTCAACTGAGATATACTCAGTTATTCCCATCCTTACTCCAGCATCTTTGCAGAGCATAGAAATTAAGCTTGGATAAGCCAATTTGGCATCTTTGGAGTTCTTGTTTGCTATTTTGTAAATTTCACACGAGATTAGTTAATGAACTTCTACTTCTCTTCCCAACATGATGCAGTGAATTATCACAGCTCTTTTAACAGTGACTTCAGAACGATTGTGGTTGCTAGTGGGCAATATAGAACGCCCAATGAAGTCCAGCCAGCCTCTGGCGACTGGTTTGAGATCTTCTCTCTTGAGTTAAATTGGGATGCCAGTGGTGCTGGTGGTCCACTTGGCTCCAGGGATGCATATATCCTCTAGAATCTTGTCCAGGCCCTTGTTTGTTCTCATCATTCTCCTATTAAAGGAGTCTGGGTCATCTTTCAGCTGAGGCAGCTTAAAGATCTCCCTGATTTTGTCAGGGTGGATGTGAACAATCTTTCCTCTGACCAAGGTCCGATAGTCATAGAGGGCAGTTCCAGATATTCTTTGCCTGTCTGTTTGTCACAAATTAGCATAGAACTCCTGAACCATATTCCTTCCTACTTTTGTTTTAGGATTAGCTAGGATTTCCCAGTTTCTGTTTCAAATTCGCTCTTGGATCTCCGGATGTTCATCTTTTTTCAGATCGAACTTAACTTCTGGGATCACTGATCTTAGACCCATTATTTTGTAATAATGGTCTGAATGTTCTTTGGTTAAGAACTCCCCTTGATTCTAAAGTGGTTTTGGAATACTCTCTTTCTTGCCTCTTGGAGTGGATTGTTTTCCTTTAGGAGCCATGATTTAAGTGAGTATGTTTTTGTGATCACGGATGATCACACCAAACTTAGAGGTTTGCTTGTCCTCAAGCAAAAGAAAAGAAAGGAGAGGGATAGAAGGAGTGCTAGTGTGGAATGGTGGATGAGAAGGGGGAGGCCGAATGGGATTTAAAAGGGAGGGATGGGTTTTTCGAAAATTTAAAAAAAAAAGATAAGATAGAAGATATGATTTATGAAAGATAAATATGATAAGAAAAAGATATCATTTAAAAATAAAATGTTGTGAATGATATTGGAAAAGATAAATCTAAATTTTTATCTTGAAAAAGATTTTAAAAGATAATTGATTTTTGAAAAATTTGAAAAAGAGTTGGATTGGATTGGAAAAAAAGATTTGTGGTTATGGATTAAGATACATTTGATATTTTTGAAAAAGGGATTTTAGAAATTAGGGTTTTTAGAAATTAGGATTAAAATTTTAGAATTGAAGGATGAGAATTTGGGACGTGTTTATGCAAGAAATCATGAATTGAAACACAAAAAAATAAAAAATTTGTGAAGAAAAAACGAATTTACCTCCTCCCCACCATCCTGGTGTTAAACGCCGAAACGCTGCATGTTTTGGGTGTTTAACGCCCAAATGCTGCTTCTCCTAGACGTTCAACGCCCAGCTGTTGCTTCTTTCTGGCGTTGAACGCCAGGAACTCCTTTGTCATTGGGCATTTTTCTGAACGCCCAGGTCGCTGCAAATCTGGCGTTGAACGCCCAGAAGGTGCTTCTTTCTGGTGTTCAACGCCCAGAAGATACTCTTTTCTGGTGTTTAACGCCCAGATGGCTATCCTTACTGGCGTTGAACGCCCAGTAGGTGCTTCTTTTGGGCGTTCAACGCCCAAAACAGCTTTTACTGGCCTTTTCGCACCAGTGAGCTTCCTTTTTTGTTGTTTTTATCCTCTGATTCCTTCTGTAACTCTGTGAACTTAAGCAGTTGCTATTTTACCTTGAAGATACTTGACATATACCTGTAAAAATTAATTAATTAACAAATAAGCTTTGTAAATGGCTGGGTTGCCTCCCAGCAGGCGCTTCTTTATTGTCTTTAGCTGGACTATTACTGAGCTTTAGTTAAGTCTCAGTTTTGAGCATTCTTGCTCAAAAATGCTTTCAAGATAATGTTTGACTCTCTGTCCATTGACAATGAACTTTTTGTTAGAATCATTATCCTAGAGCTCTACGTATCCATATGGTGACACACTTGTAATCACATATGGTCCTCTCCACCGGGATTTCAATTTTTTGGGGAATAATCTGAGCCTAGAATTAAATAGCAGAACTCTCTACCCTGGCTCAAAGACTCTGGATAACACTTTCTTATCATGCCATCTTTTTGCTTTCTCTTTATAGATTTTTGCATTCTCGAAAGTATTGAGTCTAAATTCCTCTAGCTCATTTAACTGGAGCAATCGTTTTTCTCCAGCTAACTTGGCATCAAGGTTTAGGAATCTAGTTGCCCAGTAAGCCTTATTTTCTAGCTCCACTGGCAAGTGACATGCCTTTCCATACACAAGCTGGTATGGAGAGGTCCCTATAGGGGTCTTGAATGTTGTTCTGTATGCCCACAGAGCATTATCCAAGCTTCTTGCCTAATCCTTTCTACGGTTAATCACAGTCCATTCCAGGATTCTTTTAAGTTCTCTATTAGAGACTTCAGCTTGCCCATTTCTCCGTATCGAACCAAAGCAGAGTAAAGCTGTTTATTGCAGAAATGAGTGCCCCCATCACTGATTAATACTCTAGGGGTACCAAATCTGCTGAAGATGTATTTCTAGAGGAATTTCAGCACAGTCTTAGTATCGTTAGTGGGTGTTGCTATGGCTTCTACCCATTTGGATACATAATCCACTGCCACCAAAATATAAGTGTTTGAGTATGATGGTGGGAATGGCCCCATGAAGTCAATACCCCATACATCAAACAACTCAATCTCCAAGATCCCTTGTTGAGGCATGGCATAACTGTGAGGCAGATTGCCAAATCTTTGGCAACTGTCACAATTGAGTACAAACACTCGGGAGTCTTTATAGAGAGTAGGCCAGTAGAAGCCACATTGGAGGACTCTTGTAGCTGTTTGCTCACTTCCAAAATGTCCTCTATACTATGATCCATGCCAGTGCCAGAGGATCTTCTGTGCTTCTTCTTTAGGCACAATCTACGGATTACTCCGTCTGCACATCTCTTGAAGAGATATGGTTCATCCCAAAGATAGTACTTTACATCTGTGATCAATTTCTTTGATTGCTGCCTACTGTACTCTTTGGGTATGAACCTCACTGCCTTGTAGTTTGCAATGTCTGCAAACCATGGCACTTTTTGGATGGCAAAGAGTTGCTCATCCGAAAAGGTTTTAGAGATCTCAGTAAGAGGGAGGGACGCTTGATGAGCAGATATTTTATACGCTTTTTGGGGTAATTTCATGTAGATTTTAGTATGTTTTAGTTAGTTTTTAGTATAATTTTATTAGTTTTTAGGAAAAATTCATATTTCTTGACTTTACTATGAGTTTGTGTGTTTTTTTTGTAATTTCAGGTATTTTCTGGCTGAAATTGAGGGAGCTGAGCAAAAATCTGATTTAGGCTGAAAGAGGACTGCTGATGCTGTTGGATTCTGACCTCCCTGCACTCGGAATAGATTTTTTGGAGCTACAGAAGCCTAATTGACGCGCTCTCAATTGGGTTGGAAATTAGACATCCAGGGCTTTCCAGCAATATATAATAGTCCATACTTTGCGTGAAGATAGATGACGTAAACTGGCGCCCAACGCCAGTTCCATGTTGCAGTTTGGCGTCCAGCGCCAGAAACAGGTTACAAGTTGGAGTTCAACGCCAGAAACAGGTTACAACCTGGCGTTCAACTCCAGAAACAGCCCATGCACGTGAGAGGCTTAAGTCTCAGCCCCAGCACACACCAAGTGGGACCCAGAAGTGGATTTCTGCACCAATTATCTTAGTTTACTCATTTTCTGTAAACCTAGGTTACTAGTTTAGTATTTAAACAACTTTTAGAGACTTATTTTGTATCTCATGACATTTTTAGATCTGAATTCTATACTCTTTGACGGCATGAGTCTCTAAACTCCATTGTTGGAGGTGAGGAGCTCTGCAGCATCTCAATGAATTAATGCAATTCTTTCTGTTTTTCTATTCAAACACACTTGTTCCTATCTAAGATGTTCATTCGCGCTTCACTGTGAAGAAGGTGATGATCCGTGATACTTATCACCTTCCTCAATCCATGAACGTGTGCTTGACAACCACCTCCATTCTACATTAGATTGGATGAGTATCTCTTAGATTCCTTAATCAGAATCTTCGTGGTATAAGCTAGAATTGTGGCGGCATTCATGAGAATCCGGAAAGTCTAAACCTTGTCTGTGGTATTCTGAGTAGGATTCAAGGATTGGATGGCTGTGACGAGCTTCAAACTCGTGATTGTTGGGCGTGATGACAAACACAAAAGAATCAATGGATTCTATTCCGACATGATCAAGAACCAACAGATGATTAGCCGTGCTGTGACAGAGCATTTGGACTGTTTTCACTGAGAGGATGGGAAGTAGCCATTGACAACGGTGACACCCTACATACAACTTGCCATAGGAGGATCCTTGCGTGCGTGAAGAGGAGGACAATAGAAAAGCTAAAATAAAGAAGACAAAGCATCTCCAAAACTCCAACATATTCTCCATTATTGAGTAACAATTACTTATTCCAAACACTTTCACTTTTTACAATAAAAGCTAAAGAACCCTATTCGTATCCTGACTAAGAATAATAAGATAACCATAGCTTGCTTCAAGCCAACAATCTCCGTAGGATTCGACCCTTACTCACGTAAGGTATTACTTGGACGACCTAGTGCACTTGCTGGTTAGTTGTGCGGATTGCAAAAGTGTGATTGCAATTTCGTGCACCAAGTTTTTGGCGCCGTTGCCGGGGATTGTTTGAGTTTGAACAACTGACGGTGAATTTTGTTGCTTAGATTAGGAATAATTTATCTTTTTTACTAGAATTGCATATTTTACTATCCCTTTTAAAAAAATTTTTCAAAAATATTATTTTTCTATAATTGAATTTTCGTTCTTTTTTATTTTTATCTTTTATTTTTTTATTATTGAGTTTAAGGTCAAGTTCTAAGTTTGGTGTCAATTGCATGCTTTTCTTTGTCTCTCAATTTTTCGAATTGCATGTTCTTGTTTTTCCTTGATCTTCAAATTGTTCTTGTTTATTTTTCTTGTTTAATCTTTAGTTTTTCTTATTTTGTGTCTTTTCTTGTTTTTCTTGTGCTTTTTCAAAACATTAGTTTTCAAAAAAAAATATTTTATACCTCTTTAAAACACGTTACATTTATAGCTCAATTGGCTAGAGTGTTGGTTCATGTTCTTGATGATTGGGCACCAGTTCTTTTAAAAATCTTTTTCAAAAATAATTTTTCTTGATTTAATCTTGTGCCAAACTTTAAGTTTGGTGTTTTCTTGTTAATATTTCTATAATTTTCGAAAATTTTATTGTGGTTTTCTAAAAATTTTAAGTTTGGTGTTCTTTCTTTTGTTCTTGTTGTTCTTGTGAATCTTCAAAGTGTTCTTGAGTCTTCCTTGTGTTTTGATCTTAAAATTTTTAAGTTTGATGTTCCTTGGTGTTTTCCCTCCAAAATTTTCGAAAACAATGAGCATTAGATCTAAAAATTTTTAAGTCTTGTGTCTTTTGTGTGTTTTTCTCTTTCATCATAAAATTCAAAATTCAAAATTCAAAAAAAAAATATCTTTTCTAACTATTTTTAAGCCATATTTTCGAAAATTTTTTTATAAAAATTCAGATTTCAATTTTAAAATTTTTCAAATCTTATCCTTTTAAGATTTTTTTAAAAAAAATATTTATCTTTTTCGAAAATATCCTAACCACTTTCTTTCTCCTCACTTTTTCGAAAATTTTCATAAAATATTTTTTTAAATTCTCTTTTTTATTTTATTTTGGTTTTTATTTATTTTTATTTTTTATTTTTTCATTGTTGTCTTTATTTTATCTTATTTTATTATTATTATTTCGAAATTTTTTTATATAATAAAATAAATAAAATAAATTCACATCATCTCTCTTTCTCCATTATGGACATAAGTGGAAATGAACAGTCCAGAAGGGCTCTGGGGTCATATGCTAACCCCACTACTGCTTCATATGGGAGTAGTATCTGTATACCCTCCATTGGAGTCAGTAGCTTTGAGTTGAATTCTCAGCTCATTATCATGGTGCAGCAAAGTTGCCAGTATTTCGGTCTTCCACAGGAAGAACCTACAGAGTTTCTGACATAGTTTTTATAAATTGCTGACACAGTACATGATAAGGAAGTAGATCAGGATGTTTACAGATTATTACTGTTTTCATTTGCTGTAAAGGACCAAGCTAAGAGGTGGTTAAATAACCAACCTAAGGACAACATAAAGACATGGAAACAGCTGTCAAAAAAATTCCTAAATCACTATTTCCCTCCAAAATGGATGACACAGCTGAGGCTAAGCATCCAAGGCTTCAAACAAGAAGATAATGAATCCCTTTATAATGCCTGGGAGAGATACAGAGAGATGCTAAGAAAATGCCCCTTTGAAATGTTTTCAGAGTGGGTGCAATTAGACATCTTCTATTATGGGCTTACAGAGAAAGCTCAGATTTCTCTAGACCACTCAGCTGGTGGATCTATCCACATGAGAAAAACAATTGAAGAAGCTCAAGAGCTCATTGATACAGTTGCCAGGAATCAGCATCTGTACCTAAGCAGTGAATCTTCCATCAATGAAGAGGCTAAAACAGTAACTGCTGAATGATGCCAAGGCATCTTAGGCTAGTTTCACTAGCATTTTTCTGTTAGTTTTAGTTGTTTTATGCACTTTCTTGAGCTTAAAGTAACCAAGAATGGTTAAATGAATAACAAAGCAATGAACCATCCAAACAGTATGATTTTGATGCAAATTCCATGAGTTTTTAGTTATATTACTTGAATGCTATGCATGGAAGAATTCTCATGAAATTTTGCAAGACTTTGATGCAGTTGTTTGGATGATTTCAGGGAAGAAGAGGCTAGGCAAGGAAGCAACAAAATCAATAAAGGAAGCTTGAATATCACATGTGGAGTTTAAGTTCCA
>NC_029777.3:75754327-75754704 GCF_000817695.3 Arachis duranensis
AAAACTAGAACTTAAACTACAAAGCCATATAATGCTGGGAAGTGGCGTTTAAGCTCCAGTTTAAGCTTAAACTGGAGCTTAAATGCCAAAATCATGAAGGCTGAGAAGAGCTGAAACTGGCGTTTAACTTCCAGTTTAAGGTTAAACTGGAGGTTAAACGCCAGAAATGAGAAATGCACCAGGGAGCATTGATGAGCGGATAATTTGTATGCTTTTTGGCATTGTTTTTAGTATGTTTTTAGTATGATATAGTTAGTTTTTAGTATATTTTTATTAGTTTTTAGTTAAAATTCACTTTTCTGGACTTTACTATGAGTTTGTGTGTTTTTCTGTGATTTCAGGTATTTTCTGGCTGAAATTGAGGGACCTGAGCAAAA
>NC_029777.3:75755655-75759868 GCF_000817695.3 Arachis duranensis
GCACCAAGTTTTTGGCGCCGTTGCCGGGGATTGTTGAGTCTGGACAACTGACGGTTCATCTTGTTGCTTAGATTAGGTATTTTTTTTTCTTCAGAGTTCTTAGGAATGAATTCTAGTGTTTCAAGGTGATGTTCTTATCATCACCAAAGCTGATTGATCTTCATCAATTTAGCTCTTGAATGCAATGTTCTGCTGAAGCTTGGCTGACCAAGTCTAATTCCTTTAGACTGAAGCTTTAGACTAACATTGCATGATTCCTGGGATTCTCATTAAGAATTTTGATATCTTTTTCCACTTAATTTTCGAAAAACACAAAAAAAAAAATCAATCATAAAATCCAAAAATTTCTTGAGTCTAGTGTCTCATGTTAAGTTTGGTGTCAATTGCATGCATCCATTCATGTGTTCTTAAGGATCTTCAAATAATTTTTGATGATTTCTTACTCTGATCTTTGAATTCTCTTGACTTGAGTGTTTTATGTGTTTCATATGCATTTTCATTTTGTTAGTGTCAGTAGTATACAAACTGCTAAGTTTGGTGTCTTGCATGCATTGTTATTTGATTCTTGTTGCATTTTGATTTATCCTTATTATTAAAAATCCAAAAATATTTTTAATTTGTGTCTTCTCAAGTCAATAGTACAGAGAATTGAAGATTCAGAACATACAGCAGAGGAATTATACAGAAAAAGCTGGGCGTTCAAAACGCCCAGTGAAGAAAGACAGACTGGCGTTTAAACGCCAGCCAGGATACCTGGTTGGGCGTTTAACGCCCAAAAGGGTAGCATTTTGGGCGTTAAACGCCAGAATGTGCACCATTCTGGGCGTTTAACGCCAGGATGGCACAAGAGGGAAGATTCTGTTTTTCAATGCAATTTTTTTCCAGGTTTTCAAAGTTTTTCAAAATCAAATCTTTTTCAAATCATATCTTTTCAATCATGTGTTTTCAAAATCAATTTCTTTCCATTTTCAAAGATACTTACTGTTCCGAGGGTTACCTGAAACGTGTAGCTCGGTCGTCTTGGAAAGGCCCGAGGTGGGGGTTTAGGGACCCGAGCTTGATATGTAGAGTGGTTGGTGGTTGTACCTGCAATGACACTCCGATGCTTAAGTTAGCATGGGTCCAAGCAGATATGTGTAGAATGTGGAATGAATGCCATACCTGGGTGCTCCAGTGTATTTATAATGGTGAGGAGTGACCTCCCTGGAGATAAGATAGTTATCTTATCTTATCTTATCTTATCTTTGAGTGAAGTCATCTTATCTTTAGGGGAACCGCCTTTATCTTTCTGGGCTTTGGCTGCCTTTAGATTGGGCTGTGTTCCTTCATTTTGGGCCTGCTTTGGGCTCCTTTTGTCCGAGGTCCGACCTTTAGGCGTGAGCCTTGGGACGAGGTCGGACCTTTTATGAATTTGCGGGTTTGGAGGAGTCCGGTCAGGGTATGAACAGTGCCCCTGCCCGAGTTCGTCCTTTTTTTTGGGAGGTCGAGCTCGGGCACAGTAGTTTTTCAAATTTCAAAAAATGGCCGTTCCTGCATTTATTGCATTTTACCGTTTTTCCTCGATTTCCGTTCGGGCTCTGTGAAGGCTTTATTTATTTGCCCCTTTCCTCCTTTTTTCTGCGTTTTTGTTTTCCTTTATCTTTTTCGAGCACTGCTTCTTCTTTCTCTTTGCTCTGCTTTCCCGAATCTCTCCGTGTGCCGTCATTTCGTTCTCCTTGCTTCGGAGCTCGTCGTCTTCGTTTCTTTCTTCCAGGTTTGTTCCCATGCTTCTCTTTTCTTGTGCACATATGCTTCTGTTCTTTGTGTGGCCCTTGTTTGTTTCTTTTTCTTTATGCCTGGGTTGCCCCGGAAAGAGGCGCCGCCATTGCTTGTTGTTTGTATATGGGGGGCTCTTTTTGTTCTCTGGTATTTTTTGTTCCGGGTTGCCGTATTTTCTTCGTGGGGTTTTTGTTTCTTGCTCGGCTTAACTGGGTTTTCGCTGTCTTCTTTATGTGATTTTTGCTTGCTGTTGTATTCTTCTTTGTAGGTAAGAATTTTATGTCTCGAAAGGTTCTTCAAGCGATGTCGACTAAGATTCCATGTGGTCTTGGTTGGGTAGACCCTCTTCCTCTAAGAGTCCCTTCTGTGGTAGATTCTGAGTATTTAGCTAGGTTCCGTAGGCACTGTAGCATATGTGAAAATAGAGAGTCTGAGACGGATTATGAACTAGTAGCCCTGGATTCCGAGGAGAGAGTGTGCTTCCCGCCCTTAGATAGTTCCGAGAAGCTCTTCTTTTATGCTTATGATTGTTTTTTCTCTAAGCTGAGTGTCCGACTTCCCTTTACCGATCTGGAGTCCGAGGTGTTATGGTCTTGTAACCTTGCCCCTACGCAGCTCCATCCAAATTCTTGGGCGTTTTTAAAGCTGTTTCAACTTTTGTGTCAATTTTTGGGTGTCTCCCCCTCTATTTCTCTTTTTTCCTATCTGTTTGTGTTGACGAAGCCGGGGTCGGGTGGAGGGAAGGTATCTTGGGTCTCTTTTAGGGCTAACCAGGGAAGGAAGTTTTGTACCCTGTATGATGAGTCCTTTCATGATTTTAAGAACTTTTATTTCAAGGTCCGGGCTACTGGAGACGTCCGACCTTTCTTTCTAGACGAGAGTGGGGAGCCTTCTTTTCCTCTTTGTTGGCAGGAGAATGTAGTGTCTACTAAGTATACCCTTGAGAGTCTAGATGAGGTGGAGCAGGCTTTTGTGGGTGTGGTAAGCAGTTTATGGGGTCGGGCACCTCACTTGGACACGAAGAAAATGTTGGGAGATCCAAGCCTCCGAAGAAGACTACTGTGGGTGTCACTACTCGGTCGAAGGCTATTCCGACTCCCCACTTCCGACCTATAAGTCAGGATCCTCCGACCTCTGGGCCTGCTACTTCTTCTCCTCCTCCGTTCTCGGGTCCTCCTCCCAAGAAGCAGAAGACCTCTCAAGAGCTTGCCGGTTTCAATGATAAGGACTTTGACGCTCTTGGTTGGATTGAGCAGCATATTCTCCCTCAGACCTTTATTTCTACTGATGATGTGTCTATGGAACACCATTTTCAGTATATGGCACGGAGTTGTGTCTGGATGGCCAGTCTTCATGCTGCTATTGCCCGGGAGTTCAAGAAATCCCCCATTGGTGCGACCAGCTCCCGACTTGAGAAGGCTCAGTCAGAGTTCGAGAGGATTAGTGAGCTGAAGGCTGCTAGGATTACTGAGCTGGAGGCCTCTTTGGAGAAAGAGAAAGCTAAAGCTACCGCGGCTGTGGCGGCAGTGAAGACATCTGAGGAGATGGCGAAGGCGGCTGCAGAGAATTATACTCGGCTATATGCTGAGCTTGTGGAGACAAAGGAGGAGTTGCAATCCGCGCAGGACAAGTTTTACGAGCTGGAAGGTCATGTGGAATGATTTTTACGAGCTAGAAGGTCATGTGGCTAAGGGTATGGATGCTATGTTTGAAAATTTGAAGGCTCAGGTCCGGGTTCTTGCTCCTGACCTGGATCTGAGCTTATTTAGTACGGATAACGTTGTTGTGGAGGGAAAGATTGTTCCTGCTCCCAACGAGGATGAGGTTCCGGTGTCCGACCCCAAGGTTCCGGTTGCGAACCCGACTTCACCTTTGGCCGGGGATGGATCTGGTGTGGAGGTTTTAAACCGGGATGACGGTGCCATCGATGCAGTCCCAATTTCTATGTTTCCTCCGCAGCCTTCTGTTGATGTGGAGTCCGGAAAGGACCTTGATCCTCTGTAATCTTTTATTTTTGGTTTTTTGCCCGGCCTGTGGGCTCTTTTGTTTTTGGATAGTTTCTGTGAACGCTTTGGACGCCTTTTTGCTATTAGCTACTTGTAGTAACTTTTTAGCTTATTATGCGGTGTTTTGTTCGCGTTTTGACTTTTTGTTCCGCTTTTATGCTTTTTAGTTGTTTTTGGAAAACAACCTTTTAGCTAGCGCTTGAAATTTTTGTTTTACCCCTTCCTTTGATTTCGTTTATTCGCTTGTACTTTTTAGTTGTTTTTGTATAGCAACTTTTTAGTAAGCGTTTTCGAAATCTTGGCTTTCGCCGTTTTAAGGCTTCTTTCTTGGATCCGGGCTTTTTCTCGGGCCTCGGGCGTTTGAGTACCTCCCTTTGTTGGGTCCGACCTTGTCGTTGGTCGGCCTTTTAAGTTATTTTTGTAATCTCTTTTTATTTGGCTTTTTGAGC
>NC_029777.3:75761003-75761578 GCF_000817695.3 Arachis duranensis
TCTCGGATTCGGGCTCTTTCTCGGACCTCGGGGAGGAGGTCGAGTTCTTCCTTTTGTGCCTGTGGGTTGCTTTCTTCGTTGTAGAAGATGACTCTGGGTGACCCTTCGTCTATTTCGATAGGAATCATTGCCTCCATCCCGTAAGCTAGTCGGAATGGCGATTCTCCCGTTGTAGAGTGTGGGGTTGTCCGATATGCCCATAGTACCTGGGGGAGCTCCTCGGCCCATGCCCCTTTGGCCTCTTGGAGTCTTCGTTTCAACCCGGCCAAGATGACTTTATTTGCGGCCTCTGCTTGTCCATTGGCTTGTGGGTGCTCGACTGAGGTGAATTGCTGTTTGATTTTTAGTTCGGCCACCAAGTTCTGAAAACTTGTGTCCGTGAACTGTGTTCCATTGTCCATTGTGATGGAGTAGGGGACTCCGAACCTTGTGACAATGTTTTTGTATAGGAATTTGCAGCTTTTCTGAGCCGTAATGGTGGCTAAGGGCTCAGCTTCGATCCACTTTGTGAAGTAGTCGACCCCTACGATGAGGTATTTGACTTGCCCCGGTCCTTGGGGGAACGGGCCGAGTAG
>NC_029777.3:75763707-75765108 GCF_000817695.3 Arachis duranensis
TTTTGGTCGCCTTTTAGGGTAGCGATTCCTTTTGCGGTAGGGAACTTCATACAGAGGCGTGGGGTCGAGACTATAGCTGCCAGTCTGTTTAGGGTTGGTCGCCCAATGAGGGCATTGTATGCTGAAGTGACGTCGACTATAATGTAGTCGATGCTTAATGTTTTAGATTGCTCGCCTCTTCCAAAGGTGGTGTGTAGCGAGATGTATCCTAAGGGATGGATCGGGGTATCCCCTAGCCCAAATAGGTCGGTGGGATAGGCCTTTAGTTCTTTTTCTTCAAGTCCGAGCTTGTCGAAGGCTGTTTTGAACAGGATATCTGCTGAGCTTCCCTGGTCAATCAGGGTTCGATGTAAGTTGGCGTTTGTTAGGATAATGGTGATTACCATTGGATCGTCGTGCCCGGGTATTATCCCTTGAGCATCTTCTCAGGTAAATGAGATAGTAGGTAATTCGGGCAGGGGACTGTCTTCTCGGACGTGATAGACTTCTTTGAGGTGTCTTTTTCACGAGGATCTGGATGTTCCTCCGCCTGCAAAACCTCCATTTATCATGTGAACGTGCCTTTCAGGGGTTCGCGGGGTTTGTTCGGCCCGATCTTCGTTATCTCCCCGCCTTCTCTTCCTGGCCTCTTCTCCTTTCTCTGCTATGTATCTGTCGAGTTTTCCTTCTCTGGCTAGCTTTTCTATAACATTTTTTAGGTCGTAGCAGTCGTTAGTAGAATGACCGTAGAGCTTGTGATATTCACAGTATTCGGACCGATCTCTCCCCGCTCTCTTGTGTTTTAGCGGTCGGGGCGGTGGGATCTTTTCGGTGTGGCATACTTCTCTGTAGATGTCTACTAGGGAGACTCGGAGGGGGGTGTAGTTGTGGTACTTCCGTGGCTTGTCCGAGTTGGGTTCTTCTTTCTTCTTCTGTTCCCGATCTCGATCTCGGAGGGGGTAGGTTGATTCCTTCTTAGAAGGGTCTCTTAGCTGGGAGGTTTCCTCCATGTTGATATATTTTTCTGCCCGCTCCTGCACCTCGTATAGGGAGGTCGGATATCGTTTGGATAGGGACTGGCTAAACGGTCCCTCTTTTAGGCCGTTTGCTAGTCCCATGATGGCTGCTTCAGTGGGCAAGTGTTGTATGTCCAGGCAGGCTTTGTTGAATCGCTCCATGTATTCTCGGAGAGTTTCTTGGTTACCTTGTTTGATCCCGAGTAGACTGGGGGCATGTTTGGCTTTGTCCTTTTGAATAGAGAACCTTGTTAGGAATTTTTTGGTTAGGTCTTCGAAGCTGGTGATTGATCTTGGTGGCAGGTTGTCGAACCACTTCATGGCGGACTTGGTGAGAGTGGTGGGGAAGGCTTTGCACCGAATCGCGTCGGAGGCGTCGACTAGGTACATTCTGCTTCTGAAGTTG
>NC_029777.3:75765313-75766258 GCF_000817695.3 Arachis duranensis
CGCAGTTTTTCTTCTAATTCTCTGCGCTTTCGAGTCTCCCTTCTCAGATCTTGTTCATTTTCTTTCTGCTTCTTTATGTCCTCTTCGAGTTGTTTCAGTCGGTTTTGTTGTGCCCAGACTGCTTCTAGAATTTCCGAGCTCTTCTCTTTTTCGGAATTTTGTGGATCTTTGTTTGGGAGTGATGTCTTTGGGCGATTTTGTTTGTTTCCTCCTGGAGTGCGTGGTGATAGAGGGCTGTCCGGTCGTTCTCCAGTGTCAATTTCGTCCTCTTGTTCAGATGCAGTGCGGTCGTTGTTGTGAGGGTCGTCCGCCATGGTAGAGGGATGACTTCCAGGTCCCCGGCAACGGCGCCAATGTTCCGAGGGTTACCTGAAACGTATAGCTCGGTCGTCTTGGAAAGGCCCGAGGTGGGGGTTTAGGGACCCGAGCTTGATATGTAGAGTGGTTGGTGGTTGTACCTGCAATGACACTCCGATGCTTAAGTTAGCATGGGTCCAAGCAGATATGTGTAGAACGTGGAATGAATGTCATACCTGGGTGCTCCAGTGTATTTATAGTAGTTGGCCGTGATCTTCCCTGGATAAGATATTCTTATCTTATCTTATCTTTTGGGAGTTTTATCTCTATCTTTGTGGAACCGCCTTTCCTAGGCCTTTTCGGCCTTTAGGTTTTGGGCTGCGTTCCTTTTGATGGGCCTTCCTTGCTTTATTGTCCGAGGTCCGACCTGTAGGCGTGAGCCTTAGGACGAGGTCGGACCTTTTATGATTTTGCCGGGTTTGGAGGAGTCCGGTCAGGGTATGAACACTTACTATCAATTAATGATTTGATTCAACACTTCAAGCATGTTGCCTTTTCTGTTGAGGAAGGTTTAATGTTTGAATCATATATTTTCTTGTTAGCCAAGTCATTAATTTTAAAAATCAAATCTTTTTAAATTGTTTCTCA
>NC_029777.3:75766413-75767357 GCF_000817695.3 Arachis duranensis
AATATTTTTCAATCAAATCTTTTTGATTTCTAATTTTAAAATCTTTTTCAAAAATCACTTGGTTTCTTTTCCACTTTCATTTTCGAAAATCACTTCCCTCATTTTCACATCCTTCTATTTATGGACTAACACTATCCCTTAATGCAAAATTCGAACTCCATCTCCTTTGATAAGTTCGAATTTTCTACTTCTGTCTTCTACTCTTCTTTTTCTATGACACTTTAAGGAATCTCTATACTGTGACATAGAGGATTCCACATTTTCTTGTTCTCTTCTCTTTCTTATGAGCAGGAGCAAAGACAAAGGCATTCTTGTTGAGGCTGATCCTGAACCTGAAAGGACCTTGAAGAAAAAGCTAAGAGAAGCCAAAGCACAACTCTCTTTAGAGGACCTGACCGAATTCTTCAAAGAAGAAGAACATATGGCAGCCGAAAACAACAACAATGCCAACAATGCAAGGAAGGTGCTGGGTGACTTTACTGCACCTACTCCCGACTTCTATGGGAGAAGCATCTCTATCCCTGCCATTGGAGCAAACAACTTTGAGCTTAAGCCTCAATTAGTTTCTCTAATGCAACAGAATTGCAAGTTCCATGGACTTCCATTAGAAGATCCTCATCAGTTCTTAGCTGAGTTCTTGCAAATCTGTGACACAGTCAAGACTAATGGGGTTGACCCTGAGGTCTACAGACTGATGCTATTCCCTTTTGCTGTAAGAGACAGAGCTAGAACATGGTTGGATTCTCAACCTAAAGAAAGCCTAGACTCTTGGGAAAAGCTAGTCAATGCCTTCTTGGCAAAGTTCTTTCCACCTCAAAAATTGAGTAAGTTTAGAGTGGAAGTCCCAAACCTTAAGACAGAAGGAAGGAGAATCCCTCTATAAAGCTTGGGAAAGATACAAACAATTAATCAAAAAGTGTCCCTCTGACATGCTTTCTGAATGG
>NC_029777.3:75767502-75767694 GCF_000817695.3 Arachis duranensis
GGCTCAAGAACTGATTGAAATGGTTGCAAATAACCAATTCATGTACACTTCTGAAAGAAATCCTGTGAACAATGGGACTAGTCAGAAGAAAGGAGTTCTTGAGATTGACAATCTGAATGCCATTTTGGCTCAGAATAAAATATTGACCCAACAAGTCAATATGATTTCTCAAAGTCTGTCTGGAATGCAAAA
>NC_029777.3:75767794-75768043 GCF_000817695.3 Arachis duranensis
TTTTATTTTATTTTGTTTCTTTGTTATTTTTGTGTTTAATTAGGTACATGATCATGAGGAGTCACGAAAAAAATCAAAAAACTTAAAAACAGAGTCAAAAACAGAAGAAAAAAATTTTCACCCTGGAGGACGCACGGGCCGGCGTTCAACACCCAGAAGATGCATCTGGCTGGCGTTCAACGCCAGAACATAGCATCTTTCTGGCGCTGAACGCCCAAAACAAGCTACATCCTGGCGTTTAACGCCAGG
>NC_029777.3:75768139-75768465 GCF_000817695.3 Arachis duranensis
CGTTCAACGCCAGAAACATGCATTACATGGGCGTTGAACGCCCAGAACATGCACCAATGGGCGTTTAAACGCCAGAATGATGCATGAAGGCATTTTACATGCCTATAGGGTGAAGGAATGGTATTTCTTTTCACCTCAGGACCTGTGGACCCCACAGGATCCCCACCTCAGGATCTGTGGACCCCACATGATCCCCACCTACCTTTTCTTTTAATCCTATTCACACTCTCCTAATCAAAACCTCATTTTCAATGTCACACTTCCCAAAAACCTTCACCAATCACCTCAATTCCTCTTCCCAATTACCCCATTCACCATTCACATCA
>NC_029777.3:75771880-75776277 GCF_000817695.3 Arachis duranensis
GCATAGTTTTCACTGCGAGGATGGGATGTAGCCATCAGCCATGGGTGATGCCTCCAGACTGGTTAGCTGTGCGAGTGACAGCCGCACAGGTTATTTCCCCGTGAGGAATGAAAGTAGCCACAGTTGATGGTGAACCCCTATACAAAGCTTGCCATGGAAAGGAGTAAGAAGGATTGAGTAGAAGGAGTAGGAGAGCAGGCGTCCAAGAGCCCTACAGCATCTCCATCCGCTTATCTGAAATCCCACCAATGAATCTGCATAAGTGTTCTATCCTTTTTATTATATTCTATTTTATTATTTCTATTTTCGAAAACCCACAAACTATTTTAAATCTGCCTAACTGAGATTTGCAAGGTGACCATAGCTTGCTTCATACCAACAATCTCTGTGGATTCGACCCTTACTCACGTAAGGTTATTACTTGGACGACCCAGTACACTTGCTGGTTAGTTGAACGAGATTGTGAAGGAAATAAACAATGCCCTCAGAGTATACATCTTTTATAAATCCAATTACAAGAAAAAAGGGAATCACAATTTCGTCCACCAACTTGCCGGAAGGAATTTTTGCCGATCGTGCAATTTCCTAAAATCGTAGCTATCACTGAACTCAGTCCTGCAGATCAAGCTACTGAATTCAATCAGCAATTAGATTTTCTAACAAAACAGTTAGCCAAATTCAAGGAGATACTACAAGAAACAAGAATGGCTAATATGAATATAGAAGTACAGTTGAAGCAAACAGAACAGCAGTTATCAAAACAAATAATAGAGGAATGCCAAGCAGTTCAATTAAGAAGTGGGAAAACATTAAATACCACACTCCAAGGTAGAAGGAAGCCAAGAAATGAGCAAATCACCCAAAATCCATCTGAGGATAATAAGAGCCCAGAAAGGAATAATTCTGGCGCTCAAACGCCAAAGAATGGGTGGAAAGCTGGCGTTGAACGCCCAAACCATGCTCAGTCCTGGCGTTCAACGCCAAAAACAAGCAAGGATTTGGCGTTGAACGCCCAAAGGGAGCACAGTTCTGGCCTTCAGACGCCAGAAGCAGGTAAGGAGCTGTCGTCTAATGCCACTCCAGCTTTCACCCCTGGCATTCAAATGCCAGTGGGGGATCAGACACATACTAGTGCTGATAATAACCCTTCTAAAAAGGCATCCCAACCCACATCTGTAGGCAATAAACCTGCAGCAACTAAGGTTGAGGAATACAAAGCCAAAATGCCTTATCTTCAGAAACTCCACCAAGCGGAACAGGATAAGCAATTTGCCTGCTTTGCAGACTATCTTAGGACTCTTGAAATAAGGATCCCGTTTGCAGAGGCACTTGAGCAAATACCCTCTTATGCTAAGTTCATGAAAGAGATCTTAAGTCATAAGAAGGATTGGAGGGAACCTGAAAAAGTTTACCTCACTGAAGAATGCAGTGCAGTCATTCTGAAAAGCTTACCTGAGAAGCTTAAAGATCCGGGAAGCTTTATGATACCATGCAAATTATGAGAAGCTTAAGGATCCGGGAAGCTTTATGATACCATGCACATTAGAAGGTACTTGTACCAAGCAAGCTCTATGTGATCTTGGGGCAAGTATTAACCTAATACCCGCAGCTACTATCAAAAAGCTTGGGTTGACTGATGAAGTTAAACCAACCCGGATATGTCTCCAACTTGCTGATGGCTCCATTAAATACCCATCAGGCATGATTGAAGACATGATTGTCAAGGTTGAGCCATTTGCCTTTCCCACTGACTTTGTGGTGCTGGAAATGGAGGAGCATAAGAGTGCAACTCTCATTCTAGGAAGACCTTTCCTAGCAACTGGCCGAACCCTCATTGATGTTCAAAAAGGGGAAGTAACCCTGAGAGTCAATGAGGATGAGTTCAAGTTGAATGTTGTCAAAGCCATGTAGCATCCAGACACCCAAAATGACTGCATGAGCGTTGATATTATTGACTCTCTGGTAAAAGAAGTCAATATGGCTGAGAGTCTCGAATTAGAGCTAGAGGATATCTTTAAAAATGTTCAGCCTGATCTGGAGGAACCAGAGAGAATAACAGAACCTCTGAAAATCCCTCAGGAAGAGGAGAAACCTCCCAAACCCGAGCTCAAACCATTACCACCATCCTTGAAATATGCATTTTTGGGAGAAGGTGATACCTTTCCTGTAATCATAAGCTCTACCTTAGAGCCACAGGAAGAGGAAGCACTAATTCAAGTGCTAAGGACACGCAAGACAGCTCTTGGGTGGTCCATCAGTGATCTTAAGGGTATTAGCCCAGCCAGATCCTATTGGAGGGTGGCGCTAAGCCAGTGGTTCAACCACAAAGGCGGCTGAATCCAGCCATGAAGGAGGTGGTGCAGAAGGAGGTCACTAAATTACTAGAGGCTGGGATTGTTTATCCTATTTCTGATATCCCCTGGGTAAGCCTTGTCCAAGTCGTCCCTAAGAAGGGTGGCATGACAGTGGTTCATAATGAAAAAAATGAACTGGTTCCTACAAGAACAGTTACAGGGTGGCGTATGTGTATTGATTACAGAAGGCTCAATACAACTAACAGAAAGGATCATTTTCCTTTACCATTCATAGACCAGATGCTAGAAAAACTAGCAGGTCATGAATACTACTGCTTCCTGGATGGATATTCAGGTTATAATCAAATTGTTGTAGATCCCCAGGATCAAGAGAAAATAGCATTCACATGTCCATCCGGAGTATTTGCATACAGAAGGATGCCATTTGGCCTGTGCAATGCACCTGCAACCTTTCAAAGGTGCATGCTCTCTATTTTCTCTGATATGGTGGAAAAATTTCTGGAAGTCTTCATGGATGACTTTTCAGTATTTGGAGACTCATTCAACTCCTGTCTTGACTATCTAGCACTTGTTCTAAAGAGGTGCCAAGAGACTAACCTGGTTTTAAACTGGAAAAATGTCACTTTATGGTGACTAAAGGAATTGTCCTTGGGCACAAAATTTCAAACAAGGGAATAGAGGTGGATCAAGCTAAGGTAGAGGTACTTGAAAAATTACCACAAGCTAAGGTGGAGGTAATTGAAAAATTACCACCACCTGCCAATGTTAAGGCAATCAGAAGCTTTCTGGGGCATACAGAATTCTATAGGAGGTTTATAAAAGATTTTTCAAAAATTGCCAAATCTCTAAGTAATCTGCTAGCTGCTAACACACCATTTATCTTTGATAAGGAGTGCCTGCAGGCGTTTGAGACCCTGAAAGCTAAACTGGTCACAACACCAGTCATCTCTGCACCAGACTGGATATTACCATTTGAATTAATATGTGATGCCAGTGACCATGCCATTGGTGCAGTGTTGGGACAAAGGCATGACAAGCTTCTGCACGTTATTTATTATGCCAATTGTGTTCTAAATGACGCACAAAAGAACTACACAACCACAGAAAAAGAGTTACTTGCAGTGGTTTATGCCATTGATAAGTTTAGATCCTATTTAATAGGATCAAAAGTGATTGTGTACACTGACCATGCTACTCTTAAATATCTACTCACAAAGCAGGATTCAAAACCCAGACTCATCAGATGGGTGTTGCTTCTGCAAGAGTTTGATATAGAAATAAGAGACAGAAAAGGGACAGAGAACCAAGTAGCAGATCACCTGTCCCGAATAGAACCAGTAGAAGGGGCATCCCTTCCTCTTACTGAGATCTCTGAAAACTTTCTGGATAAGCAACTCTTTGCCATCCAGGAAGTGCCATGGTTTGCAGACATTGCAAACTACAAGGCAGTAAGGTTCATACCCAAAGAGTACAATAGGCAGCAATCAAAGAAATTGATCACAGATGCAAAGTACTATCTTTGGGATGAACCATATCTCTTCAAGAGATGTGCAGACGGAGTAATCCGTAGATGTGTGCCTAAAGAAGAAGCACAGAAGATCCTCTGGCACTGCCATGGATCACAGTATGGAGGACATTTTGGAAGTGAGCGAACAACCACAAGAGTCCTTCAATGCGGCTTCTACTGGCCTACGATCTATAAAGACTCCTGAGTGTTTGTACTTAACTGTGACAGTTGCCAAAGATCTGGCAATCTGCCTCACAGTTATGCCATGCCTCAACAAGGGATCTTGGAGATTGAGTTGTTTGATGTATGGGGTATTGACTTCATAGGGCCTTTCCCACCATCATACTCAAACACTTATATTCTGGTGGCAGTGGATTATGTATCCAAATGGGCGGAAGCTATTACAACACCCAGACAGTGCTAAAATTCATCCAGAAACACATCTTCAGCAGATTTGGTACCCCTAGAGTATTAATCAGTGATGGGGGCACTTATTTTTGCAATAAACAGCTTTACTCTGATTTGGTTCGATACAGAGTTAGCCACAGGGTGGCCACTCCATATCATCCACAGAC
>NC_029777.3:75776464-75778021 GCF_000817695.3 Arachis duranensis
AGCTTGTGTATGGAAAGGCATGTCACTTGCCAGTGGAACTGGAACATAAGGCCTACTGGGCAACCAGATTCCTGAACCTTGATGCCAATTTAGCTGGAGAAAAACAATTGCTCCAGTTAAATGAGCTAGAGGAATTTAGACTCAATGCTTTTGAGAATGCAAAAATTTACAAAGAGAAAGCAAAAAGATGGCATGATAAGAAATTGTCATCCAGGGTCTTTGAGCCAGGACAGAAAGTTCTGCTATTTAATTCTAGGCTCAGATTATTCCCTGGGAAATTGAAGTCCCGGTGGAGAGGACCATATGTGATTACAAGTGTGTCACCATATGGATACGTAGAGCTCCAGGATAATGATTCTAACAAAAAGTTTATTGTTAATGGACAAAGAGTCAAACATTATCTTGAAAGAAATTTTGAGCAAGAATGCTCAAAACTGAGACTTAACTAAAGCTCAGTAATAGTCCAGCTAAAGACAATAAAGAAGCGCTTGCTGGGAGGCAACCCAGCCATTTTCAAAGCTTATTTGTTAATTAATTGACTTTTACAGGTATATGTCAAGTATCTTCAAGGTAAAATAGCAATTGCTTAAGTTCACAGAGTTACAGAAGGATTCAGAGGATAAAATAGCAAAAAAGGAAGCTCACTGGAGCGAGAAAGCCAGTAAAAGCTGTTTTGGGCGTTGAACGCCCAAAAGAAGCACCTACTGGGTGTTCAACTCCAGTAAGGATAGCCATCTGGGCGTTAAACGCCAAGAAGGAGCATCTTCTGGGCATTGAACGCCAGAAAGAAGCACCTTCTGGGTGTTCAACGCCAGATTTACAGCGTCCTGGGCGTTCAGAAAAACGCCAAGTGACAAAGGACTTCCTGGCGTTCAACGCCAGAAAGAAGCAACAGCTGGGTGTTGAACGCCCAGGAGAAGCTGCACATGGGCGTTAAACGCCCAAAACATGCAGCGTTTGGGCGTTTAACGCCAGGATGGTGGGGAGGAGGTAAATTCGTTTTTACTTCACATTTTTTAATTTTCTACATTTCAATTTATGATTTCTTCCATAAACATGTTACAAATTCTCATCCTTTAATTCCAAAAATTTTAATCCTAATTTCTAAATTTTTTTTCAAAAATATCAAATGTATCTTAATCCATAAACACAAATCTTTTTCCAATCCAATCCAACTCTTTTTCAAATCTTTTTCAAAATTCATCTATCTTTTTGAATTCTTTTCAAATCCTTTTTAATTTCTTCTCATATCTTTTTCAACTCATCATATCTTTTGAATTTCGAAATTGCCTCTCCCTCTATTCCTCTCCTATCCTTTCTTTTGCTTGAGGACAAGCAAACCTCTAAGTTTGGTGTGATTTGCCATGATCACTGAGCTAAAACTCATCAAGATCATGGCACCTAAGGGAACAGGAAGAGCAAGGATGTAACTTGAAGGAACTAAAGCGTCAGAAATTATCTCTTGAAGGACCAAGCACCCCACAGACTAGAGGAACATCCACTTCCTAAAATAAAGGTTGTTGAGTCCTAATCTTAGCTTTACTCTGTGATAGTTGT
>NC_029777.3:75778061-75781443 GCF_000817695.3 Arachis duranensis
CTTGAACAGTGCATATTTTTTATATTGAATTTTATGAATGTTAAAATTGTTGGCTCCTGAAAGAATGATGAACAAGAGAAACGTTATTGATGATCTGAAAAATCATGAAATTGATTCTTGAAGCAAGAAAAAGCAATGAAAAACAAGCTTGCGAAAAAAAAAAGCAAAAGAGGTAGAAAAATCCAATAGCCCTTTAAACCAAAAGGCAAGGGTGAAAAGGGTCCAAGGCTTTGAGCATCAATGGATAGGAGGGCCCAAGAAAATAAATCCAGGCCTAAGCGGCTAAATCAAGCTGTCCCTAACCATGTGCTTGTGGCATGCAGGTCCAAGTGAAAGGCTTGAGACTGGGTAGTTAAAGTCGTGATCCAAAGCAAAAGAGTGTGCTTAAGAACTCTGGACACCTCAAATTGGGGACTCTAGCAAAGCTAAGTCACAATCTAAAAAGGTTCACCCAGTTATGTGTCTGTGGCATTTTTGTATCTGGTGATAATACTGGAAAACAAAGTTCTTAGGGCCACGGCCAAGACTCAAAAAGTAACTGTGTTCAAGAATCAACATACTAAACTAGGAGAATCAATAATACTATCTGAATTTTGAGTTCCTATGGATGCCAATCATTCTGAATTTCAAAGGATAAAGTGAGATGCCAAAACTGTTCAGAAGCAAAAAGCTACTAGCCCTGCTCATCTAATTAGAATCTGAGCTTCACTTAAAACTCTGAGATATTATTGCTTCTTAATTTCTTTTTATCCTATTTTATTTATCTAGTTGTTTGGGGACAAGCAACAGTTTAAGTTTGGTGTTGTGATGAGCGGATATTTTATACGCTTTTTGGGGGTAATTTCATGTAGATTTTAGTATGTTTTAGTTACTTTTTAGTATAATTTTATTAGTTTTTAGGCAAACTTCATATTTCTAGACTTTACTATGAGTTTGTGTGTTTTTCTATAATTTCAGGTATTTTTGGCTGAAATTGAGGGAGCTGAGCAAAAATCTGATTTAGGCTGAAAAAGGACTGCTGATGCTATTGGATTCTGACCTCCCTGCACTCGGAATGAATTTTTTGGAGCTACAGAAGTCTAGTTGGTGCGCTCTCAATTGGGTTGAAAAGTAGACATCCAGGGCTTTCCAGCAATTTATAATAGTCCATACTTTTTGTGAAGATAGAAGACGTAAACTGGCGTCCAACGCTAGTTCCATGTTGCAATTTGGCGTCCAGCGCCAGAAACAGGTTACAAGTTGGAGTTCAACGCCAGAAACAGGTTACAACCTGGCGTTCAACTCCAGAAACAGCCCATGCACGTGAGAGGCTTAAGTCTCAGCCCCAACACACACCAAGTGGGCCCCCGAAGTGGATTTCTGCACCAATTATCTTAGTTTACTCATTTTCTGTAAACCTAGGTTACTAGTTTAGTATTTAAACAACTTTTAGAGATTTATTTTGTATCTCATGACATTTTTAGATCTAAATTCTATACTCTTTGACGGCATGAGTCTCTAAACTCCATTGTTGGGGGTGAGGAGCTCTGCAGCGTCTTGATGAATTAATGCAATTCTTTCTGTTTTTCCATTCAAACACGCTTGTTCCTATCTAAGATGTTCATTCGCGCTTCACTATGTAGAAGGTGATGATCCGTGACACTCATCACCTTCCTCAATCCATGAATATGTGCCTGACAAAAACCTCTGTTTTACATTAGATTGAATGAGTATCTTTTAGATTCCTTAATCAGAATCTTCGTGGTGTAAGCTAGATTTGATGGCGGCATTCTTGAGAATCCGGAAAGTCTAAACCTTGTATGTGGTATTCCGAGTAGGATTCAAGGATTGGATGGCTGTGACGAGCTTCAAACTCGCAATTGTTGGGCGTGATAACAAATGCAAAAGAATCAATGGATTCTATTCCGACATGATCGAGAACCAACAGATGATTAGCGGTGCTATGACAGAGCATTTGGACCGTTTTCACTGAGAGGATGGGAAGTAGCCATTGACAACGGTGACGCCCTACATACAGCTTGACTTAGGAGGATCCTTGCGTGCGTGAAGAGGAGGACAAGAGAAAAGCTGAAATAAAGAAGACAAAGCATCTCCAAAACTCTAACATATTCTCCATTATTGAGTAACAATTACTTATTCCAAACACTTTCACCTTTTACAATTAAAGCTAAAGAACCCTATTGGTATCCTGACTAAGAATAATAAGGTAACCATAGCTTACTTTAAGCCAACAATCTCCGTGGGATTCAACCTTTACTCACGTAAGGTATTACTTGGACGACCCAGTGCACTTGTTGGTTAGTTGTGCGGATTGCAAAAGTGTGATTGCAATTTCGTGCACCAACGCCCCTTCTACGGTTCTATTCGGGACAGATGATCTGCTACTTGGTTCTCTGTCCCTTTTCTGTCTCTTATTTCTATATCAAACTCTTGCAGAAGCAACACCCATCTGATGAGTCTGGGTTTTGAATCCTGCTTTGTGAGTAGATATTTAAGAGCAGAATGATCAGTGTACACAATCACTTTTGATCCTACTAAATAGGATCTAAACTTGTCAATGGCGTAAACCACTGCAAGCAACTATTTTTCTATGGTTGTGTAATTCTTCTGTGCGTCATTTAAAACATGACTGGCATAGTAAATGACGTGCGAAAGCTTGTCATGCCTTTGTCCCAACACTGCACCAATGGCATGGTCACTCGCATCACATGTTAATTCAAATAGTAATGTCCAGTCTGGTGCAGAGATGACTGGTGCTGTGACCAGCTTAGCTTTCAGAGTCTCAAACGCCTTTAGACACTACTGATCAAAGATAAATGGCGTGTCAGTAGCTAGCAGATTACTTAGAGGTTTGGCGATTTTTGAAAAATCCTTTATAAACCTCCTATAGAATCCTGCATGCCCCAGAAAGCTTCTGATTGCCTTAACATTGGCTGGTGGTGGTAATTTTTCAATTACCTCTACCTTAACTTGATCCACTTCTATTCCCTTGTTCAAAATTTTGTGTCCAAGGACAATTCCTTCAGTCACCATAAAGTGACATTTCTCCCAGTTTAAAACCAGGTTAGTCTCTTGGCACCTCTTTAGAACAAGTGCTAGATGGTCAAGACAGGAGCTGAATGAGTCTCCAAATACTGAGAAGTCATCCATGAAGACTTCCAGAAATCTTTCCACCATATCAGAGAAAATTGAGAGCATGCATCTTTGAAAGGTTGTAGGTGCATTGCACAGACCAAATGGCATCCTTCTGTATGCAAATACTCCAGATGGACATGTGAATGTTGTTTTTTCTTGATCCTGGAGATCTACTACAATTTGATTATAACCTGAATTTCCATCCAAGAAGCAGTAGTATTCATGACCTGCTAGTCTTTCTAGCATA